>NW_026707292.1:0-45000 GCF_902713425.1 Acipenser ruthenus
CCTCCTATGTGCAATTAAGGTGTTTCACATGATTTCAGGTTAAATACACCTGTCTCTGGGAGGTCCCACAGTTGGTTAGTACATTTCCTAACAAAAACTACATCATGAAGATGAAGGAACATTCAAAGCAAATCCGGAATAAGGTTCTTCAAAAGCACCAATCAGGGGTAGGATATAAGAACATTTCCAAGGCATTGAATATCCTCTCAGAGCACAGTAAAGTCCATTATTAAGAAATGGAGAGAATATGGCACAACTGTGAATCTGTCTAGAACAGGCCGTCCTCAAAAACGGAGTATCCGGGCGAGATGTGCACTAGTCAGGGAGGCCACCAAGAGGCCTATGGCAACTCTAAAGGAGTTACAGTGTTCCACGGCTGAGCTGGGAGACACTGTGCATATGGTAACAATAGCCCGGGTGCTTCACAAAACTGGCCTTTATGGGAGAGTGGCAAAAAGAAAGCCATTGTTGAAAAAAACTCGCATCAAATCTCGGCTAGAGTTTCCCAGAAGGCATGTGGGAGACTCTGAGACCAAGTGGAAGAAGATTCTATGGTCTGATGAGACCAAAATCGAGCTTTTTGGCCTCAACGCTAAGCGCTATGTTTGCCACTGATCAACACAAGAAAAGTCCATAATGTCAAAGTGAAAAATAAAATCTACAAATTGTTCTAAATTAATTACAAATATAAAACAGAAAATAATTGATTGCATAAGTATTCACCCCCTTTGCTATGACACACCAAAATAAGCTCTGGTGCAACCAGTTGTCTTTAGAAGTCACATAATTAGTTGAATGGAGTCCTCCTGTGTGCAATTAAGGTGTTTCACATGATTTCAGGTTAAATACACCTGTCTCTGGGAGGTCCCACAGTTGGTTAGTACATTTCCTAACAAAAACTACATCATGAAGATGAAGGAACATTCAAAGCAAATCCGGAATAAGGTTCTTCAAAAGCACCAATCAGGGGTAGGATATAAGAACATTTCCAAGGCATTGAATATCCTCTCAGAGCACAGTAAAGTCCATTATTAAGAAATGGAGAGAATATGGCACAACTGTGAATCTGTCTAGAACAGGCCGTCCTCAAAAACGGAGTATCCGGGCGTATAGGGCACTAGTCAGGGAGGCCACCAAGAGGCCTATGGCAACTCTAAAGGAGTTACAGTGTTCCACGGCTGAGCTGGGAGACACTGTGCATATGGCAACAATAGCCCGGGTGCTTCACAAAACTGGCCTTTATGGGAGAGTGGCAAAAAGAAAGCCATTGTTGAAAAAAACTCGCATCAAATCTCGGCTAGAGTTTCCCAGAAGGCATGTGGGAGACTCTGAGACCAAGTGGAAGAAGATTCTATGGTCTGATGAGACCAAAATAGAGCTTTTTGGCCTCAACTCTAAGCGCTATGTTTGCCACTGATCAACACAAGAAAAGTCCATAATGTCAAAGTGAAAAATAAAATCTACAAATTGTTCTAAATTAATTACAAATCTAAAACAGAAAATAATTGATTGCATAAGTATTCACCCCCTTTGCTATGACACACCTAAAGAAGCTCTGGTGCATCCAATTGTCTGTAGAAGTCACATAATTAGTTGAATGGAGTCCACCTGTGTGCAATTAAGGTGTTTCACATGATTTCAGGTTAAATACACCTGTCTCTGGGAGGTCCCACAGTTGGTTAGTACATTTCCTAACAAAAACTACATCATGAAGATGAAGGAACATTCAAAGCAAATCCGGAATAAGGTTCTTCAAAAGCACCAATCAGGGGTAGGATATAAGAACATTTCCAAGGCATTGAATATCCTCTCAGAGCACAGTAAAGTCCATTATTAAGAAATGGAGAGAATATGGCACAACTGTGAATCTGTCTAGAACAGGCCGTCCTCAAAAACGTAGTATCCGGGCGTATAGGGCACTAGTCAGGGAGGCCACCAAGAGGCCTATGGCAACTCTAAAGGAGTTACAGTGTTCCACGGCTGAGCTGGGAGACACTGTGCATACGCCAACAATAGCCCGGGTGCTTCACAAAACTGGCCTTTATGGGAGAGTGGCAAAAAGAAAAAAACTTGCATCATATCTCGGCTAGAGTTTCCCAGAAGGCATGTGGGAGACTCTGAGACCAAGTGGAAGAAGATTCTATGGTCTGATGAGACCAGAATAGAGCTTTTTGGCCTCAACGCTAAGCGCTATGTTTGGCGTAAGCCTAACACCGCACATCATCCTGAGAACACCATCGCTACCGTGAAGCATGGTGGTGGCAGCATCATGCTATGGGGATGCTTCTCTGCGTCAGGGCCTGGAAAGCTTGTGAAGATAGAGGGCAAAATGGATGCGGCAAAGTACAGAGAAATCCTGAAGGAAAACCTGCTGAAGTCTGCAAGAGACCTGGGACTTGGGAGAAGATTCATCTTCCAGCAGGACAATGACCCCAAACATACAGCCAAAGCCACACTGGAGTGGCTTAAAAACAAAAAGGTCAATGTCCTGGAGTGGCCCAGTCAAAGCCCGGACCTCAATCTAATTGAGAATATGTGGAAAGAGTAGAAAATTGCTGTTCACCAAAGGTCCCCATCCAACTTGACGGAGCTTGAGCAATTTTGCAAAGAAGAATGGGCAAAAATTGCAGTGTCCAGATGTGCAAAGCTGGTAGAGTCTTATCCAAATAGACTCATGGCTGTAATTGCTGCCAAAGGTGCCTGATTCCAACCATCAGATGGTGCAAGGGAGAACCGACCTTTGGTAAGTATACTAACTAGGCTACATGGCCCAAAAGTTTTAAGAATAGGGTCCTATATTTCAAACTACATTTATGTAGTAATAATATTCAAATAATGGGCTCTATTTACTAAAGTGTTTTAAGGAATGCTTCAGTATCAATACACATGTTTGGAGTTTAAATAATGCTTTAAAAATCTGAATAAGACCTAAAACAAAGTAGTCTCAATGGCTTTTATTACTTTAAACATTATTAAGTCAAAAAGGATTTAAAGTAATAGTCCTTAACAAAACATTCGAACATCAGAACACTCCTTAAAGATTAGTAAATAGGGACAATAATTCCAAATAGAGCTTCTAAAGCCTTCATACCTGACCATAAGTTTAAGTATAAAATAGACACCTACCACAGCCTGGCAACCTCAGTAAAACTGCATGCCTTTTCATGCGTTATTGCTTGCTTATACAAGCTTTTACAGAATTAAAATGTGATTGTTCTTACCAATAATCGCATCCACAATATCTGGATTAAGGGGTTGTTTTGCTTGTGAATCCTTATGTGCATTGGATTTGAATCCAGTCAGGGATTTATTGGCAAGTTCTTCAGCAGTGTGAAATACCCGTAATAGGTCTGCAGTTAGCTTCATTGTGTCTTTGTGACAACACATCTGTAGCTTCCTTTTTGATACTGACGCTTTTTCAGTCCGTTGTACCTTCTAAAATCATAAACAAAGGTGTGGGTAAGTGAAATAGTTATATAATATATACATATATCAAACTGCATGAAAATACCTCCTTTTTATCACTTTTACGCCATGGATACTGTGTACTTCAGTATTTTTGGAGACAAACCTCTCCATATAGTAACACCCTCTTGTTCGGGTTATACCTTAGTATTATGCTCCCTCGCCTTTGGTTCAGGGCATTACTAAGCCTGCAGACGGTCATCGGGTAGTAACCTAAATAACACAATTTTCCTACCTCATCTCTCTTTTCCCCCATTGTTGTATATTGGTGTTGGCATAGTTGGTGGTGGACAAATCCATTTTCAGTAATTCCACTCGTTCCAGTATATCTGGGAGTTCTAAAGTATATGTTGAAATGTTAGCTGTCTTTTGCTGTTTATTATTTTTATATTTTATTTTATTATTTGTAGTATTTATGACTAAATGCGTTATATTATATAGTTATGATTAGATTAGTCTGCACTTCACATTCTTAAAAATAAATATTAGGCCACATTAAAGTATTTCTATCATTGTCATGATAGTTGTTTTGGTCCCGGCATTTATCCCGCTTACACTTGGAAGGGGTTTCCTCCTTTTCATAATTAAGTATACACTTTGCTTTTTGTGAAACAGTCTGCCAGTCCCCTAAAAAATAGTTCATATTTAATCATATTTATACTGTGCCTACACTGGTTAAAATTCAACAGTGGGTCTTTATACACCTTGTAACGGAAACATGGTACCCCATAATGTTCTCGTACTAAGGTGAAAATAGCCTTGATTTGTATGTTACTATAGATATCAATAGTAATACGAAAATACCATACAAAGTAGTAATAACAGCTTTTAAAGTGAAGGTAGTGTTCTGAGAGAATTAGGTATAATTTTACCTCAGTAACTTAGAGTAAGAGTTATGATTATACAGCAGTATTGATTGTATGTTCACTGTTTAGTATGTAGGCTAGTTCATTAAAACAAAAAAAGTAAATGTCACAATATATATACAGTGCCTTGCATAAGTATTCACCCCCCTTGGACTTTTCCACATTTTGTAGTGTTACAACCTGGAATTAAAATGTATTTAATTGGGATTTTTACCATTTGATTTACACAACATACTTAACACTTTGAAGGTGCAAAATATTTTTTATTGTGACACATTTTTTGTTTTGTTTAATTAAACAAAAAAAAAGACATTTGTTGGTTGCATAAGTATTCACCCCCCTGAGTCAATACTTGGTAGAAGCACCTTTGGCTTTGGGTAAGTCTCTACCAGCTTTGCACATCTGAATCCTGCAAATTTTGCCCATTCTTCTTGGCAAAATTGCTCAAGCTCTGTCAAGTTGGATGGGGACCGTTGGTGAACAGCAATTTTCAAGTCTTGCCACAGATTCTCAATCGGATTGATGTCTGGGCTTTGACTGGGCCATTCTAAGACATTCAGGTTCTTGTTTTTAAACCACTCCAGTGTAGCTTTGGCTGTGTGTTTAGGGTCATTGTCCTGCTGGAAGGTGAACCTTCCCAGTCACTGGTCCTCTTGCAGACTGAAACAGGTTTTCCTCTAGAATTTCCCTGTATTTGGCTCCATCCATCTTGCCCTCAGTCCTGACCAGTTTCCCAGTCCCTGCCGATGAAAAGCATCCCCATAACATGTTATAACATGCTGCCACCACCATGCTTCACCGTGGGGATGGTGTTCTCAGGGTGATGAGCAGTGTTGGCTTTGCGCCACACATAGCGTTTTGCGCTAAGGCCAAAAAGTTCAATTTTGGTCTCATTAGACCAGAGAACCCTTTTCCACATGTTTGCTGTGTCTCCCACATGCCTTTTGGCAAAATCCAAACAGGATTTGATATGGGTTTTTTTCAGAAATGGCTTTCTTCTCGCCACTCTTCCATAAAGCCCAGCTTTGTGGAGCGCCCGGGTTATAGTTGTCCCATGGACGGTTTCTCCCATCTCAGCTGTGGATCTCTCCAGCTCCTTCAGAGTTACCATTGACCTCTTGGTTGCTTCTCTGACTTATGCCCTCCTTACCTGGTCACTGAATTTTGGTGGACGGCCTTCTCTAAGCAGAGTCGCGGTTGTGCCATATTCTTTCCATTTCTTAATAATGGATTTAACGGTGCTCCGGGGGATGTTCAAAGTTTGGGATATTTTTTTATAACCCAACCCTGATTGGTGCTTCTCCAGAACTTTATCCCAGAATTGTTTAGATAGCTCCTTGGTCTTCATGATGCTGTTTGTTTTGATATGCTCTTTAACAAACTGTGGCCTTCCAGAAACAGGTGTATTTAATCTGAGGTCATGTGACACTTTAATTGCACACAGGTGGACTCCATTCAACTAATTATGTGACTTCTGAAGGCAATTGGTTGCACCAGAGCTTATTTAGGGGTGTCACAGCAAAGGGGGGTGAATACTTATGCAATCAAGACAGTTTTTTATTTGTAAATAATTTTGAAAAATATGTAGATTTTTTTCCCCACTTTGACATTATGGACTATTTTGTGTAGATCAGTCACAAAAAATCCTAATTAAATCCATTTTAATTCCAGGTTGTAATATTACAAAATGTGGAAAAGTCCAAGGGGGGTGAATACTTATGCAAGGCACTGTATATATATATATATATATATATATATATATATATATATATATATATATATATATATATATATATATATATATATATACTGTTTACTGTAAGCAAGGGTGTCCATCCCATACCTTCAGTTTCCTCAGCATTATTTAATCTTTTTAGTTGATTGACAAATTGATATAGAGCATTACACTTTGTCTTACCTATTGCCAGTACATAAGATGGACAGGTTAACCATTTTGGATTTTTCTTTTGAAGGTCCCCTTTTCCACTAGGTTTAAGTCCACCATCTCATAAACATTTTTGGTTTCAATTACATTATTTTTGTAACTACGTTCATCAAATTCTACAATCCACTCTTTCTTGCCAATTTCTATCGCATTCTCTTCAAAAAAAATCAAACAATGCAAATGACATTTTCTCCATCTCTTTACTGCTCCATGAAGTGGTATGTAATACTGTGGGAGCCACCTGTCAAACACAAACGGTCACTTTGCTGGTCTCGTGCAGGTACATTTGAAAAGTAGGGCGCGCGCCATGCAGGCAGTCAGCAGCACTTCTCTCTTTTGTTGACAGTTTACTCTCCGATAAGGTGACTTTTATTGAAATGGAGAGGGTGTCATAAACGTTTCTTACATCATGAAGCAGAAGAAGATATGCCTCGTATGACAAAAGTAAGGAGAGGGATAGAAATAAATGAATGTACTTATAGCCAGCCTGGCTGCTCAACGGAAAATGAGGAGGAACCAACTGAGACTTCCCTTAACACTGTCCTAACACCTGATCAAGTTTTCTTCCTCGGTGATGAAACAGGACTTCTTGAAAACCACGAGGAGAACTGTCCTGCCGAAAAATATAGGTTTTGGATATAATGTTACCGAGGGATAATTCTACTCTTATATTCGTTATTTGAAAGGAAGTGTAAAGGCAATTCGATATCCCATACATTGAGTTATATTATAGGACACTTAAAAAAAAAATGTGCTTCAGATGTTTACTTTATTTATGTATGGGTGAATCGGCTTTACAGAAGAGTGTAATTCAGTTTCCCTGGATCTCGCTCAGCTATTTCATAGCTCCAATACAAATTCACAAGGGAATGCCATTTAACCCTACGAGAGTATTAATTCTAAGGAGTAAATTAAAGCATGTCTTAATGATCCGGTTTTATAGATAAAAACTGTACATTTCAAATGGTTTTCGTGGTAGAAATATGTTTTAATATAACTCGCCCTGCGGCCTCGAACACCAGTTGCATGAGGATTCCCCTGAGATCAATGTGGCTATAAGCAATTATACTACTTTGAACTTGAAGTAGGCTGCTACATTGTAGACCTCTAACCAAAATAAACAAAGTTACAACTGTGTTGATATGAGGGAAGGGTATACGTCTGACTGTAGTTTGAACCACCCAAAAAATAGATTGCAAAAATGAGAATTCTGAATTTAAATAAATGTAAAATCTACTTTATTATACACTAAATTATTACTGTTTTACAGCTGTCCGATGAAGAGGTTTCCAATTCAGGTGAAGATGAAACGGAGTTTAATAGGGCTTCCTGCCTCTCCACCCAGTGTGAATTTGAAGTGGACTGTCAAAATGTAAGTAAAATTATATTAAGAAAAATACCTACAGACGTGCTCAAATTTGGTACCCCTCCACAAAAAACGAAGAATGCACAATTTTCTCTGAAATAACTTGAAACTGACAAAAGTAATTGGCATCCGCCATTGTTTATTCCATATTTAATAGAAATCAGACTTTGCTTTTGATTTTTTATTCAACATAATATTGTAAATAAGAAAACAAATGAAAATGGCATGGACAAAAATGATGGGACCGCTAACCTAGTATTTTGTTGCACAACCTTTAGAGGAAATCACTGCAATCAAACGTTTTCTGTAGCTCTCAATGAGACTTCTGCACCTGTTAACAGGTAGTTTGGCCCACTCTTCCTGAGCAAACTGCTCCAGCTGTCTCAGGTTTGATGGGTGCCTTCTCCAGACTGCAAGTTTCAGCTCTTTCCATAGATGTTCGATAGGATTCAGATCAGGACTCATAGATGGCCACTTCAGAATAGTCCAATGTTTTGTTCTTATCCATTCTTGGGTGCTTTTAGCTGTGTGTTTTGGGTCATTATCCTGTTGGAGGACCCATGACCTGCGACTGAGACAGAGCTTTCTGACACTGGGCAGTACGTTTCGCTCCAGAATGCCTTGATAGTCTTGAGATTTCATTGTGCCCTGCACAGATTCAAGGCAACCTGTGCCAGGCGCAGCAAAGCAGCCCCAAAACATAACCGAGCCTCCTCCATGTTTCACTGTAGGTATGGTGTTCTTTTCTTTGAAAGCTTCATTTTTTCGTCTGTGAACACAGAGCTGATGTGACTTGCCAAAAAGCTCCAGTTTTGACTCATCTGTCCAAAGGACATTCTCCCAGAAGGATTGTGGCTTGTCAATATGCATTTTAGCAAATTCCAGTCTGGCTTTTTTATGTTTTTCTTTCAAAAGTGGAGTCCTCCTGGGTCTTCTTCCATGGAGCCCACTTTCGCTCAAAAAGCGACGGATGGTGCGATCAGAAACTGACGTACCTTCACCTTGGAGTTCAGCTTGTATCTCTTTGGCAGTTATCCTTGGTTCTTTTTCTACCATTCGCACTATCCTTCTGTTCACTCTGGGGTCGATTTTCCTCTTGCGGCTGCGCCCAGGGAGGTTGGCTACAGTTCCATGGACCTTAAACTTCTTAATAATATTTGCAACTGTTGTCACAGGAACATCAAGCTGCTTGGAGATGGTCTTGTAGCCTTTACCTTTACCATGCTCGTCTATTATTTTCTTTCTGATCTCCTCAGACAACTCTCTCCTTTGCTTTCTCTGGTCCATGTTCAGTGTGGTGCACACAATGGTACCAAACAGCACAGTGACTACTTTTAAATAGGCTGAATGACTGATTACAAGATTGGAGACATGTGTGATACTAATTAAGGAAACTAATTAGTTTGAAATATCTCTATAATCCAATTATTTATTATCTTTTCTAAGGGGTACCAACAAATGTGTCCAGGCCATTTTAGAATATCTTTGTAGAATAAGCAATAATTCATCTCTTTTCACAGCTTCTTTGCTTTATTCTATGACATACCAAAGGCATGCAAGTATACATGATAAAATAGCTTTTAATTTCATCACTTTTCAGGAGGAATGAAGCATTATTTCAATGAGCTGTAAGGGTACCAACAAATTTGAGCACGTCTGTATATAATCTTTTAAATGTTATATAATCTTACCGTGTATACTGTATGCTTAACATCCAATCCCATAACATGTAATGACAATTATATGCACAACTGCATTACATTTACTTAATTTACATTTATTTAGAACTAACGAGTGTATATAGTTTGCTTTGACCAATTTCACAACCAATTTGCTAACAGCCTAGGCTTACAGCTCTGTCTATCCCTTGACACATTACATTGTTAAATTATTTTGCATAAATGAATGCGAGTACTTTATGTAAGCAATTTAAAATAGTTCATAAGCACAATAACACACATACAGAGACCACCGATGCCTTGGGTACATTATTTTAAAATGAACATGCAAGACCTAAGATGGCATTGCTTGTAGTGTTCAAGTATAATATTGTAGCGTTGAGCATGCTATGGGCAATGTTCTGCGGCGGTGACGGTGGAAAATAAAAGATCAGACCAGGCAGTGAGGTTAAAATGGAATAGCTCTTAACTTGAACCACACTAAATAGGGATACGTCTCCAATTCCCTATAACAGTCGTACTTGGAGTTTGAAGATTATTAATTATTACGGTTTACTGCAGCGGCGTTCGATCGATTTCTGTTCGATCGATCCCAAAACCCCACGTGAAGCTGCAACTTAACTAGCGGTCTTGAAGTGCATCATATGGTGGTTTCTTAAGAGCGTAGGCAGGTTTGAAACACATGAATTATTTAGCAAAATCAAGTGTGCAGATATATTTTTCGTTTGGTGAACTATTATGTTTTTGGTTTCTATGGTGTCACAATGCATTACCCAAACATTTCACGATTCCCTCAGACCGCTCGTGAACTCAAGTAGAAGTTCAAGAGCTAGTAGTTTCAATGATGTTTGGGAAACACTTACCTAAACGATGGTCTTACTACATTGGTTTGGTAAAGTAGCTATTGAGAAAAGCGAACCCGACTCAGAACACAGAACAGAACAGAACACAAACAGCGCACTCACGTCAACACTTGCAGACTGCACAGAAACAGCAGGCAAGATAACAGCGGGGAGAGAGAGACACACACAAAATACAATACAACCCTGGCGCCCACAACACTTAACACAGTACACACTGGACAAAAATTGTTTTCAACTTCCCCTGTCTAAATACACCCCCACAGTCCATCCATTCGCACCACCGCTACAGTATCTTACACTTTTGCAAATCCAGAATTAAACCATTTTTACGAATTTTATGAATTGTGATATATCCTGTTGTGTTTGTTTAAAGTTATGCATTCCAGATAACGTTTCTGATCAATGATAATACCATTTAAGATTTCCTGTAGGTTCTACTCTTCCTAACTGTATTTCCTCTCTTCTGTAGGATGAGTTTGACAATCACCCACTATATCCAGGAGCACCGCTCAGTAAAAATGAAAGTGACCTTTGCATTGAAACATCGACTGACAGATTCTGCTTTGGATAATCTTCTTGAACTTATGTCATGTCATGTTAAAGACTTTCCTAAAACAACCAAATACTATCTGTACAAAAAGTTCAATTGTGCAGACTTGTCATCTATGGTGCTGCATTTTTTTTGTAAAATATGCCAATCATACATCTGCCCTGAGAATGATAATGTAGATTCCTGTCCAGAATGTGGTGAGGGGTTTAATAAAGAATTAAACAAAAAGGCTGGTCACTTTTTCATCCAGCTCCCATTGAAAAAGCAGGAACTGCTTGAAAAAGAAGCCGTTTTAGATTCCATCCAGAAAAATGTCCACACTAGAAGCAGAGAGATAGGTGATGTCACATCTGGGAAACTGTACCAAAAAGTAAGGAATTCCACACAGTTTGGTCAGAATGGCATTTCTCTTCAGTGGAACAGTGATGGTGTTTAAGTATTTAAATCATCCAGAAGCAGTTTCTGGCCTATTCAGGTAATGGTGAATGAACTCCCATACAAGTTAAGAATCAACAATGTTCTGTTGTCATGTCTGTGGTTTGGCCCAGGAAAGCCCAGGATGGATAGCTACTTGAGTGTTTTTGTTAAAGAGTTAACTGATTTGCACAAAACAGGTGTAACAGTAATAATTCCAGGAGAAGGTCAGAAGGTTGTTAAAATACATACTTTAATTTGTTCAGCAGATTCGGTGGCTAGACCAGCCCTTCGTAACACAACCCTGTTTAATGGCAAGTATGGTTGTGACTTTTGTCTGCATCCTGGTCAGCATGTTCACAAGGGAAGAGAATTCACTAGAGTACACCCCATTAAAGAAAAAGATCCACCTATAAGAACTCATGAACAGCACAAAGCAGATGCAATTGCTGCTTCTGAAAGTGGAAACCCAGTGAATGGTGTTAAAGGCTCTTCCCCGTTGTTGTTTTTACCTGTTTTGAATATGTCACGGTCTTTTGTATCTGAATACATGCACTGTGTTCTTCTTGGTGTAGTAAGGGGGATTTTACCTTTGAGATACATTCAACATTGGTTTTACTTGGTCTATTCAGTGAATAATCTTTTGACAGACTCAATTACTAGAGAAACTCTTAGAAAAGTAAGTGTGGTTCTTAAGGAGTTTGTAAACCAAACTGAGACTCTGTGTGGTAAAAGTCACTTGACCTTTAATGTCCATCTACTTCTGCATTTACCTAGAGGTGTTAGTGACTGGGGAGCTCTTTGGGCAACCTCTGCTTTCCCTTATGAAGGGTACAACAGGGTATTAAAAAGCCTTTTCTAGGGTACACAGAGCGTATCAAAACAAGTGTGTGAAATGTATACTGTGATAAAAAAGGTAAAAAAGCTACAAGCATACAAAGTGCCAGTGAACCTGTACATATTTTCTTAAAAAAACTTATTGGATCAACAAGAATTTCTACTTGGTCATCAAGTTAAAAAAGAAGTACTTGTGTATGACAGGTTTATTTACAATCATGTTTTGTATCGCACTAAAAACTATAACCATGTAATGAAAAGGTCTAACTTTACAGCTGAATTGCAAAATAGTCATGTTGTTGAACTAACCTCTCTTCTGCTAGTAAAGTGCAGAGATGGGCCATGCTCTGTTCATGGGAGAGAGATAGCTATATTGACTGTGAAGAAACTGGAAAAAAATTGCAGATTTTATATACAGTAGAGAGTTTAGCATATCCTCAAACTTTCTCATTGAAATTCACAAGAATGATAAAACAGAGGCTGTGTTTTTGGACCATTTGGAAAGGAAATGTGTTAGGATGTCAATTGATGAGAAGAGTTCTGTGAATTTCATGCCAAATGAAGTTGAAAGGGATTAGGTGTTTCATACTTTAAAATGAGCGTTTCAACAATTCTTCACAAATTAATCAATGTTAACCATGTTTTCATCAGAATGTACAAAACAATTTTCATACGAAATTATTATTACTAAATTATTAAAGAGTAAATAGATTCAAATTCCATTTTAATGTTGTTTTTTGTTTTACTTATTCCTAATCTTGTTATGAGGTTGGCAATCATTCGGAGTTCTTTGCTGCAATATTAAGTTTTATCATTTTTCTCCTATAGTTTTCTCTAAGTAGCTTTGAGCTAAATTACTGCTCTAGACTGCTAAGTGACTGTCCATTTTTTTATTTTCTGATTCCAAAAGTTCATATGATGCTTGCTATGACCTTTCAACTCTGTTGGCAGCATTACAGGACCTATTAGAATCAGGAAGCGCAACAGAAATTTTAGATGAACATGAAGCATTATCAAGCCTTATAACATGGACATGCAGACATGTTTGTCAGCGTGAGCAATACACAGTTAATGCCTGTGTCTTCCTGATGTTTTACATATCACAGACAGCTGTTTCTCACAGCTAGAGCACCACTTGGAAATTAAATACTGTGCAAGTAAAGAAGGAAGGCAGCTTGCAGGAAAATTAAAAAAAGAACACAAGTGACTGCAATTGTCCTGCCCTTTTCACAAATCACAAATTCACAGCCTAGCGATAAGGACGTGGTACAACTCTTTCTGTTTTGACATGTGTAACGTGCAGTGTTGTGTGGTATAGTGCCATTACGGATTCTGTCCCCTGTCGATGAGAAGAGAGGAGGTTAAGAGCTCTAAAACCATGTATGCAGACGAGCTCGGCTCTTTTGCATTGTGGTTTAGATGCTCACTTGGAGTGCGTAGGGTTGCCAGTTCACGCCCAGCCTCCACCCTGTTACACATGTATGAACAGGATAATATAGTATTGTTATTGTCAAAAAGAAAACGTATATGGTTAAAGTAAAGGAGTCTGTACATCTGTTGATTTATTTATATTTTTTAAAAATGTGCATATTTGTATATAATAATTTATTATATCTATTTAAAATTTTGTAGGACAATAAATTATGTCCATATTCATTATGGCTGCTGCTTTGTCTTTTTAAATATTAAGGGTTACTTGAAGTTATCTGCAGGCAACACTTGTGTTATTTACTATGATGTGCTTTTATTTTGTTTTAAAAAGTTTACACACCCCAGCTATATCAGAAATATTTTAAAACAGAATAAAATAAAACAAAAACAGCTCTGCTTAAATTTATTATACATTATTTTGTTCCTACTAATGTGCTATTTTCAGTATCTGGTAATTAAATAAATAGGTTTATTAAACGGTTTATTAAAAGTTAAGTATTTTGCTTTATTCAATCTATAAACCTAGTATATACTGTAAAAGTCATTCTTACATTTTCAGTCCTAAACAGAGTCATAGTATTATTCTTTTGCATACTATAGGAGGAGTCCTATTGAGGTACTATAGGGAGACCCTTTTGAGTACTATAGGAGGATACTTTTTTTTAAAGAATCCTACAGGATTCCTTTAAAACCCTTTTAGTCCTATAGAGAGTCCTATAGTACTACTATAGGATTCTATGGGACATTTCCGTAAGGGTGACTATGGTCATGTAACTCAATTCTGACCCTGGTCAAGTAGCACTATTCTGACTCTGGTCATATGACAAATGACTGCTTCCTAACGCAATTTGTCAAGGCACCGACGAGACGGGAAGCATGCCTTGATTTAGTCTTTTCAAATAACGAAGACAGAATAACTAAAACAGAGGTCAGAGAGCCATTGGCAAACTCAGACCACAACATGGTTTCATTTGAAGTGATTTTCAAAACCCAAAAAGTAATGACTAAAGCTAAGGTTTACAATTTTAGAAAAGCAAACTATGAAGGTATGAAACAGAGACTAACAGAAGTAGATTGGAGTAAAATAGAGAAAACATCCACAGAAAAGGATGGCTGTTTTTTAAAAATGTAGTACTAGAGGTGCAAAACAATTACATCCCAAAAGTAGACAAATCTAAATCTAAAACAAAATGGCCAAAATGGTTTAATAGATCAATTTAAAAAAAAAAAATATTCAGCTGAAAAAAGGCACTTTACAGAGCGTTTAAAAGGGACCAAAAACAAAGTACACATAAAGAGTACTTGGAACTGCAAACATAAGTCAAAAAGGAAGTTAGAAAGGCCAAGAGAGAGAGAGAGAGAGAGAGAGAAATGAACATTGCTAAGGGGGCTAACACCAATTCCAAAATGTTTTTCCAATATATTAAAAGCAAGAGAATCTTCAAAAGAGGAGGTTAAATGTCTAAGAGACACAAATGGCAAAATCATAGACAAAAAAATAGCGAATATATTAAATGATTACTTTTCACAAGTTTTTACAAAGGAGGATACGGACAACATGCCCCACATGCCCCACATGTTGACCTGTTCCTATCCAGTTTTAAATAACTTTAGCATAACAGAGGCAGAAGTGTTAAAGGGACTAGGAGCTCTTAAAATAAACAAATCCCCTGGGCCGGATGAGATCCTCCCAATAGTACTCAAAGAAATGAAAGAAGTTATTTACAAACCGCTAATCAAGATCATGCAACAGTCTCTTGACACAGGGGTTGTACCGACAGACTGGAAAATTGCAAACGTAATACCGATCCACAAAAAGGGAGACAAAACTGAACCAGGTAACTACAGGCCAATAAGCCTGACTTCTATTATATGTAAACTTATGGAAACTATAATAAGATCCAAAATGGAAAATTACCTATATGGTAACAATATCCTGCGAAACAGTCAGCATGGTTTTAGGAAAGGGAGATCGTGTCTAACTAACCTGCTTGATTTTTTGAGGATGCAACATCGACAATGGATAATTGCAAAGCATATGACATGGTTTATTTAGATTTCCAGAAAGCTTTATAAATAAAGCAAGCATTGCTATTATAAAAAGATACCCTTTCTACTTCAACAGACGCATACTGCAGCGAAAACAAAAACGGAAGTACTTTGGAAACACACTGATGACGTCTCCCTACACGTCTCTTCTTACAGAAAGAGGTGGCAGGGCAGCTTTGTGATTAAGGGAAGAAAAGAAAGCATTACCTCACACAAAAATACCGGAGTAAGGAGCCACTTTGCTGTAATTACACCACCATACTTTAGAAAGGGACTCAGCTGTGTAGGGTTTCATTCTGTAGTTTAGTTTTGGACTTTGTTGTGATCTGTATTTCATTTACTTGCACTTATCTGCTCCCTATTGCACTTAACCTAATCTGAAGTATTTTGTATTTCACATGCGCTCGTAGCTAACCCGGATATAACGATCAACACTGTTCTCCGCTCTGGAGCTGCCCCGATATCAAATCTTACTGGGTTTTGTAATCGCTCTTATTAGGACTGAAATCATTGTATTTTGTAGCTTTGCTCTTAATTGTACTGTAATTCTGGATATGCATTTTTTTGTATACAACTGTAAGGTCGCCCTGGGTAAGGGCGTGTGATAAGAAATAAATAAATAAATAAATAATAATAATAATTTAACCTTTGTTTTTATATGCGTGCGTCTCATGTGCTTCACAAAATTATAACTATATAAATAAAATGTATTATTATTATTGTTAGTAAAAAAAAAAAATATTAAATGTTAACTCCCCTTTTTTTTGGTTAATAACTTCTGTACATTGAGTTGCTGTAGTTTGAGGAGACTTGATGGGATCCGGCTCTCAGCGTGCTGAAACATACTTCATAATAAACACGGCACTTGTCTCTGTTTTAAGCCTGCGAGGCTGGGTTTTGTATTATGTGGTGTGGGCTCGGTGCTCTGTATTTTGAAACGGCTTTCAGAAGCAGACAGTAGCATATACAGGTGTTTAGGTGTGTTATGGTTCCTGGGCTTTTCAGTTACTGTGCCCCGCATCTAAGGAATTCTCTTGCTCGGAATATTCGGGAAGCAGGTGCAATAACTTCTAGTTTAAGACTTTATTTAAAACCTGACTTTCAGTCCATAGCTTTGATTAGATTATCCAATCTTTGTGTTGTTAAGCACTCAGGCGCTATGGACGTGTAAAATTGTACCGCATAGAAACACTGGCAGCTATAGCTCTGGTTACAGTAATACTTACCGGGGTCTCCTATCTGTACCGACGTATCACTATCGGTATCACTTCAACTTATAGAGTCAGCCATCTTGCGTAAACACAGAAAACACTGACGTTACACTGTACACCCAAGAACGTGTGACGCGTTTAATATCTGAACGGCACGTGTGTATACATGTATAATAGAAACGTTCTATTCCTAAACAGCAGTGTTTATACGTCATCAGGTGTTGACGTTTAGTCATTTGGAACTCTAAATAACGCTCAACGTTATGTGTTTTTAATCTGTGCTTTTTTTTTGGATAAGTTGAATGTTTATATTTTAAACACCAGCCCTGTTATAAACCTGTACGAATGTTTAAAAAATGTTTTACAAATCATAAACGCGTCCATGAGTTTACAAAACAAACTAAATCCTAAACACATTTAGAATTATAAACACAGTGACGTGTTTGAAAAGCGTGACAAATACGTGTTTTAAAGTTAAACACTCGGTCTTACTGCGTACGATATTCGACTGCAACATTATTTTTGTTATTGTTTAGGCTCGATAGGTATTTAAAAAATTAGGTTAACATGTATATTTACAAAATTAATAACAAATGTAAAATGGGGCTCCCGAGTGGCGCATCCAGTAAAGGCGCTCCACGTGGAGTGCAGGATGCGCTCTATAGTCTGGACGTCGCGAGTTCAAGTCCAGCTTATTCCTTTGCCGACGGAGGACAGGAGCTTCCAGGGGGCGCCGCCCGAGGGGAGGGAGGGCTAGGTTGGCCAGGGTGTCCTCGGCTCACCGCGCACCAGCGACCCCTGTAGTCTGGCTGGGCGCCTGCGGGCTTGCCTGTAAGCTGCCCGAGAGCTGCGTTGTCCACCAACGTTGTAGCTCTTGGGTGGCTACATGGTGAGTCCGCAGTGTGAAAAAAAGCAGTCGGCTTTTATATATATAGTGTTTTAAATTATTATGTTTTGTTTTACTATTAGTTTTACTTGTTTAGTTGTAGTTTATATAGTTTTTAGCGAAAGCTAAACATGGCAACGTACGTGGTCTTTCTATAATGAGCAACGGGAGTGAAGTTGGTTCGGAGGATTTCGATACCAGCAACAGTGATGCTGACTTATCACTCAGTGATTATGATGAAGAGGATGTGGAGCCAAGAACAATACAAACTGTACGAACAGAAGAGCATGCAGTTACTTTACAGGTAAGCCAGCTGCAAACGGGAAGCTGTTTGGTTTGAAATGGCAGTGCTGTGACTAAATACTATCAAAACACAGCACTGGGTACAGGCAATGCGGCAGCCAGATCCATCACAATGCCTGTGCAAAGTAGCTGTGTACAAGCATTTGTGACTATCCCTCCAACACAAGCGAAGCAGACACTGTAAAAAAGGTACAGGGTCTGCTATGAAAATTAAAACAAAAGAAAAGACAAAAGAAAAGAAAAATGTGCAGTGGTTGCGAAGGCAATCCCGGGTTCTGTTGTATTGAACATTTCAATAAATGGCACAGAGCAAGTCAAAACTGGCACACGTTTTGAAGTTGTATTTATTTGATAATTACTGTTTACTGATTATTATTGTTATTAGCAGCTTTTTTGTTTTCATTGTTAAAAAAAAACAAAAAACGTTTTTATCTCTATATTGAATATGGGTATGTAGTACACAGCAGCATAAAGGGTTAATGAAAAACACAGTTTAAGTCATTTATTTGTGTTTTATTCATCATATGTTAACATTTTATAGCAACTACAGATTTGAAAACATTATTATTATTATTATTATTATTATTATTATTATTATTATTATTATTATTATTATTATTTTCAAAATCTGGTACCTGGGAAGGGGTTTCATTTTTACATCTGGAGTTGAAGTGGTTAATAATAAATGAAAATACTTACTGTTAAAAGGCTAGCAAGTTGGTTAAACTCTCCTGGTAGCATTAAGCTTGCTGTGCAGTATTGCTTGAATAGTGTACGAGTGTTTGCCTTCAATTGTTTGTATAAAGTTATTTAAAGATTTTGTTTTCCTAAGCTTTATTGACAAAACCCAGAAGTGTGTGTGGGGTGGCGCAGTTGTTGACATTCGTGTGAGCTGTTTTTAATCAAACTGTCAGATTGTAATCTGTCTGCATCCATCCGTTGTTGATATTAAGAGTTATTTCTTCACCACTTCCAAACCCAAATATTACACTACGAATTGTGTTTTGTTTGCTGTCACTGAAAGCAGATCAGCGCTCAGCCTTTGCTGGGAACACGTGACGTGGGTGTAAAAAAAGTCACGTGATAGAGGGATACTACAGTATAGTTTTATGTCGTAGAGATTGGCTATCCAATGTGTCACTCATTCTGGAGCTGTGTATAGCAATTGCGAAATGATGCGGCAGGGGCGGGGCTTTACTTCAAACAGATATCGCGTGGTTTGACTGTGGCGCTGAACTGTAAGATCGCAATGTACATATTTCTATTTTTTAGTTTGTATTTATACTGCTGGGTTTTTACTGGAGCAATCTAGGTAAAGTACCTTGCTCAAGGGTACAGCAGCAGTGTCCCCTACCAGGGATTGAACCCACGACCTTCCAGTCAAGAGTCCAGAGCCCTAACCACTACTCCACACTGTATAAAAAAAATATTACTGTGTTATTATTATTATTATTATTATTATTATTTATTTAATTTGTTTTGCATTCCACTTTGTATCATGAAAGAAAATTAAAACGTTGATTAATATACGAGTTTTGCAAGTATGACCTGTATCATAATATTGCAGACAGAAACGGACCCCGATTGTAGCGGCGGTAAGAATCCAAGAGTACAACTTTTATCTTCCAAAATAGAAAGCTATTTTATTGATGAAATCGAGTGAACAGCAACACTCGGGCTGCTCTTAGCTGACCGCCAGAGCGCCCCAGGAGAACGCCCCCCACTGCCCCGTGCCTGACAACGGGGTACCGGCAGGACACCCCCGTCCCGCCCCCGCGTCTCCAGCAGAGTAAATCTCCGCGACAACAGAGATCAAATCATGTGAGAGAAGGGAACACGCGGATATCACGTGACTAACACGCTGTCACCGCCCCGCTTTCATTGGAAGAGTCACGCGGAATGATTTGAGACACGTGATCAGTCCTCTCTCATTGGTTAACGCCCGTCGCTGGATGTTTCCACAGCGTGATTTGTACCATCGTCCACAAAACCGTTTTTTCCAGTATTTTTTTGTTAAATTGGTTATTGCAAAGTCAAATTTGAAAAACACCAAACCCGGTAGCCGATTCCACAAAAAAAGACCACGTTTTTCCTAACACTAAAAGGTAAGTGCTGAGTTATTTATTACTCAAAGTGAAATGTATGTATTTGTTAATCTCCATCGATATGCATGAACATTCGTGTGTGTGTGTGTGTGTGTGTGTGTGTGTGTGTGTGTGTGTGTGTGTGTGTGTGTGTGTGTGTGGGGTCGGATTGACAGGCTCAACAAACCCTGTGAACGGGGTAGCATCTGGTGAAATACTTTTTGAGATACAGCATGGCGAAGAAAACAGCTTGTAAAAAAAAAAAAAAAAAAAAAAAGAAAAATGAAGACGCTTTTGTATACACCTGTATCTCGAAAAGTACTGCTAATTTAGGAACCACACTTGGCATACACATAGTCCCGGGAGTGTAGATGTGCAACGGGGTATATATTTTCGGAGGGGTCCTGGTTTTACCGAAATTGAACCAAAAAAGATAACTGTCTGACGTCAGTGCCTGGTAGCGTTGCTTTCGACCGTTCATTTCACTGAATAAATAGGGAGGCATTGAATAGCCTATAGTTCAGCACACACGGGTCAGATCTGTGTTTCTGTCCGGTTAAAACTGGTAATCAGTGATAATAATGAGTGTTTGTGCCTTCAGTACTGGAGAAACTAATAATAATTTGTTCATTTAGGAAATACGTTTGCTTCCCCAAACACTCGTTTTTTTTGGCAGCCTAATAGAAGAACAAGTCAGCTGACTGGCCAAGCTTTATTTCTGATGAGCTCTCATTTTGGCAGGCGTCACAAATCTCCGCCAATTTACGTAGTTTTAGTGCCTCATTTGTTGAGCAATGAAAGAAGGCTTTGTGCAATATGAAAACAGCGGTAGGAATATTATTTTCTTCAGTTGCGCTGAAACTATCTGAATATTCTTACAAACATTGCTGCACATTCATTCGAAGCCAAAAAGTCGACGTCTGTGTCTAAAATGGCAAGTGATGTGTGAGATTAACATAAAAACCAACAACAACAAAGTGATGCTTCAGATTTGGCAAGCGAGTCAGAATCGAGGGATACAGACCGCTGCAGGTAATGCACATCGCTCGAAAGTGCTTCACACTTTCCAGACACTGGGCAAAGGTACATGCTACGTATAGTGATCAACGTTTTGTTTTGTTGTGATCCTATTTTCTGTTATGAGGAGAGTAATAAACGAAAATTGTGGGGGGGGTTTTGTACAACGCCACCTTTTCCACATATATTTTTTGAAGCGTTTATTTAAGTTACATTTGACAGTTTTCACTTGCATGCACAGCTTAAAAAAGAAAAAGTAAACCCCAGTAATGCTGTTACTTCATGAAAATGTGTCATTTGCCACTTTGTTTATTGCGAAGAAACTACAATGGCAGGGATAAAAAAAGAAAGAAAAAAGCGATATCTACTTATGTACTGTTTCTGCCTGAAATACACACGTGGAAAGTGTATACTTTTATAGTTAATCCAGTGGAGCAAAGTAAAGCCTTCACAACCTATTCTGGAATAGTACAGTTTTACATATTTTAGGATAAATAGTATTGTGCTGCAAGCATTCAAGTTAACTAACGAGCTTTCGTTAGTTAACTTGAATGCTTGCAGCACAGTGATTGTCAGAACATTTTCTAGTTTTAATAAAATTAAAATGAATAACATGCTGTTTTAATAGCATTACAGTGAGATTTGTATAATTGTTTGTTTGCAAGGTGTCATTTGAATACTGGTCAGGAAATGGTATTTGCTTAATATTTTTATTATTAATGGTGATCAAACATTGTAACTTGTTAAGTAGTTATTTCTGAGATGTATTAGTTGATTGGTGCAAGTGCAGTGTTGCAACGTTTTGTTACTGTATGTAAAGTCTGATCGGATAGTCAGATTTTCACGACCATTTAAACAACCCCCCACCACTACGCACATCTTGAGCGCCCTGTGGCCCCCCAAGGTTTGGAAATGTCCTTATCTGGCCCGCCAGAGAATGTAATTGAGTACCACTGCTGTAAATGCTTATGATCTTGTATAGCGTAGGTTCTAAAAAAAAAAAAGTGAGACGATAATGTTTTGCCAAATAGAATAAAATACAAATGCATACTGTTATATGTATGCGTGTTATATATTCCATATTTAAGCACATACATTAAACACTTTCTGCTATTTGTTTACTGTATATCGCTGCCAAAGGAAGTTTGAGATTTTTTAAATTAACACAAAGTTGTTCTTCAACTGCTACAGAATGTTTATCTTGAAGAGACCTTCTTCACAACACGAAGTAATTTACTGACACTATCGAGAATCTCTTATATCAAATCATTAATCGTGGTAGCTAGCGTCACTTGCAGAGACTTACGCAGGTAGGCCTATATATTAATTTAGCTGTAAGACATTTTCCATCGCTGAAAAAAAAATAGACTTCATGATTAATCTAACTTCAGGTAATTCAGTGAAATATTTTACTTGCCGATATATATTTGGGGACGGCCCACCCCTCCAGACTAGGACATATTTTAATGCCTTCTATGTAATGAATTAAACATTTGCACAATATTCTAGTTCACAATTTAAAATGGAGAAAATGTAATCCCACTATATTGCTATCTATTGCTAGTCAATTATGTTAATGATTTAAACTATTGACAACATGTTTAAGAACATATGAAGTGGGAAGCGTTTAAAATCTTGAAAAAAAATGTATGTACAGTACTGTGCTTAATACGAGTTAGGCCTAATGTATGTACTCTACTGTACTTAATACGTTTCTGATTTTACATTTCTGGATTGCAATGAGATATAAAATACATCTTACAGTATGTCTTTAAAAAATGTAGAGTTTTGACATAGGTTAGATTTAGGTTTATGTTAAGTTGTGTGCTTAACTGTTTGGGTTTATTTTAAGTTTTTTGACTGTAGTAGTAAACAAAAAAAACACGTTTCAAAGGCATGTGGAAATGCGGGTGCATGAACGTTTTATCATTTTTTTTACAAATGGTAATTTGGAGCTTCAAGGAATTTTCCTGTGCTAAGTTTAAACAAGAAGAATGACTTTGTTCGGATAATTTTGTACAGTGGACATATATATGTATGGCATATTATATCATACGTTTGCTTCTGGCCAGAGCCAGTTTGGCGGGTAAATACTTTTGTCTCTGTTCCATTTGGTGGGGGTGGGGGGGAACCCTCGAATTCACCTGCAGTTGCAGATTTTCTTTTTCTCTCTCCAAATGTTAAGCCACACAAAACAAGCAAAGTTGGGTTGCAAATGCATCGTTTTGATTGGGTCGTCAGCCAAGCAGGAAAAACATTTAATTGGATTATTGTACTGTGCTTGCTGTTGCCTGATGCTAGAGCTTCTTATTTATGATGGTAACTTGAGGTATTTCAGTAGAAATGTTCTACTTTAGTTCAGTAGGATTTTTGATGTCATTACAGAAGTAACACTTTTTTTATTCCGTTTGATACTAGACATATTCAAAGCTACACTGCAGTCGTTATCAGTAGAGTATGTACATAACACTGATTGCATACATTCAACTTTTGCTATACAATATTTAAGAACTGGTAGACCATAGATTGATGCATGAAAAATACACAGCCAAATCTGATGTAGAGTCGACTCCACTTATTTGCATATTGAATAATTGTATAATAATTGCTTAACTGCATAGCATGCAGCTGGTCCCGTTTTTAAGCGCATAATTTTCTATGATTGTATGGTACTAAATGCACATTTCGCGGTCCCGAAGTCCGTTGTTCATTGCATTTTAATTTGGATAATTGCATAATGCGAGCAATGTTCAAAAAATATATATGTTTGCGTTTGAGTTTCAAAAATAGCAGTGACGTAAGCGCATAGCAACTGTATGACAGCGGGAAAAGCAGGCACGAAAGACAGTTTTTTACAGTTGTTTATCAGCTCAATCGGCCGACTACTATGCATACTTCCATAAAATTATTTTTTTGCTACGTTGTAGTCAGAAGATCTATAGTAAGGTACTGTGCACCCCTGTTTAACTTTTATTTTTTACTGTACTGTATTACAATATATGAGTTTAGGCCGGCTGTAATATACGGTACATTAGTTTACATTATTTTACTTTTCATATCATAAGTTGCCAGAGAATAGTGTTTTGTATTGAGCGTATAACATTTCAAGTTGGTTTATTTTTGTGAACTTGTCCAATATTTTAAGTTACTCGTAATGAAATATAAAAAATAAATAAAGTTATGAATCTGATCAAAACGAATCATATACATGTACGCCCACTGTATTCCCTCACTCGGCGGTCCGAGCCCATGCAATTATGCTGTCTCCTGTAACTTGTATCCTCTTTTACTTGTTTCACTATCTATCATGAATCATGGAAATACTGTACAGGTGAAAATGCCATATTGATGAGCTTGATAGTTTAAGACGTATAGTTCATGTATCAATAACATAAATGTAAAATTTGGAAAAACAGAACAGGCTGAGTAGGAGCCGTTAACATTGGATTGGCCCAACTATACCTTTGATATTACTATATAAACAGTACTGTAGTATTTGTGTTTTTATTATACTGCAGTGAATGTAATTACAGGGTGTTGCCAACCAAAAACATAAAAATACAACATTTTCCAAGTACACCTGGAGGTCATGTGTTAACTTGTCGTTTTATTTGTTTTAGTGTAATGAAGACAAGATCCATCTACAAATACACAGGCTGTGATTAAAGCCTGACATCACAACTTCATAATCGTATATAATCATTATTTTAGTCATTGAGCAGACGCTTTTGTCAGAAACAACTTACAGAGACTATTTATTTAACTAGGAGAGTTACCCATTGAGACGGAGGCCTCATTACAAGAGGGTCCGGGGGAGGGGGGGAAGTGGGGCACAAACACACTTTTAACCCTAATTAAGGTAGAGGGACTTTAGGTAGGCCGGATTGTATAACCTGCTTTTTGGATTTGGCCATGACACCGGGATTAACATACCTGCTCTTACGAAGAGTGCCATGGGATCTTTAACATCCACACAATGTGGACAGGACCTCGGTTTAAAGATTGAAGTACTACTGAGCCAATTATATTTAAGTCAAACAATTACAAACAAAAACCCCAAAAACTACAATAAAAATCTAGATAAACACAATATAGAATTGTCCCCTGCTAAATGAATAACAAACTCTGTGTTGTGAATTATTCAGTCAGGAGTGGTCGGAGATTTGGTGGATAAATATAACGCCACTCTGGCAAATAGTCTTGACACTATTGCACCTTATAAAATAAAGAAACTATCTACAAAAATATTTTCTCCTTGGTTTAATGATACAACACGTATGCATAAACGTATGTGTCGCAAATTAGAACGCAGATGGGAGATCGACTGGACTTCAGATATATTATCAAAGCTGGAAAGATAGTATTTTAACATATAGAACGTCACTGTCTTTAGCTCGATCTGTTTATTTCTCCGATCTTGTTGACAAAAATCAGATTTATTTTTCAGTCAACAGCAAGATTAACAAATCCGCAATCAGAGCGCGTTACACAGAATATTCCTCCAGTAAGCTGTGAATCACTTCAATAAAAAAGTGACCGACATTAGGAATCAGTTGAGCAACTACATACTGATATAAACAATTATACAAATATTCTTGGTCCGTCTGAACCCAACCAAATCTTACAGCACTTTTGCTTGACATGTGAACAAGAGCCGGATGCCATAATTAAAAAGACTAAACCCACAACATGTGCATTAGATCCCATTCCTACTACACTTTTGAGAAAAGTATATCCAAAAATAAATAACACAGTTTTAAATATTATTAACAGCTCACTCTCATCAAGTACTGTTCCAAATTCTTTGAAGACTGCGTAGTAAAACCCCTGCTCAAGAAGCCTACCCTTGATCCCAATGTGCTTAATAATTACAGGCCTATTTCTAATCTCCCTTTTTTTGTCCAAAGTGTTAGAATAGTAGTGGCTGAACAATTAAATAGATTTCTTGCTGCACAGAATATTTCTGAGAAATTTCAGTCAGGTTTCAGGCCTTATCATAGCACCGAGACGGCACTAATTCGAGTGGTAAATGATATGTTGATGACTTCTGACATGGGCTCGCCTTCAGTACTTGTTCTACTGGATCTAAGTGCTGCTTTCAACACCATTGATCATTCTGTCATAATTAATCGCCTTGAACATTTAGTGGGATTGTCAGGTACTGTCTTGTTCTGGTTCAGATCCTATCTCTCTAATAGGTTTCAGTTTGTTAAAGTTGAGGAGGCGACCTATTTTATGTCAAAGGTTACGTGTGGGGTTCCTCAGGGTTCAATTCTTGGCCCAATTCTGTTCTCTCTATATATGTTACCTTTGGGAAATATCATTCGTAGACACAGAGTTCATTTTCATTGCTATGCTGATGACACTCAGCTTTGCCTGTCTCTCAAACAGGGTGATGTATCTGCTGCTAATATTTTGAATACCTGCCTTGCTGACATTAAACATTGGATGTTTAAAAGCTTTTTAATGTTAAACTCAGACAAAACAGAATTGATGATAATGAGACCTCAGAAGCAATACAAGAACATAGATTCATCTGATTTTCTACTCGACGGTCTCTGTACAGATTCTAGAGCAGAGATAAAAAAAACCTAGGTGTCACTTTTGATTCAGACCTCTCCTTTGAATCACACATTAAAAATGTTACAAAAATGTTCTTTTTTCATTTAAGAAACATAGCTAGACTGAGAGGTATGCTTTCCAAGCAGAATGCAGAGAGATTGGTGCATGCTTTTATATCTTCAAGGATTGATTAATGTAACAGCCTTTTTGCTGGTATCAGTAACAATGTTATATCTCGGCTGCAACTTGTACAGAATGCTGCTGCAAGAGTTTTAACTGGGAGTAAGAAACAAGATCATATCACCCCTGTGCTAGCGTCCTTGCATTTGCTTCCTGTTCGATTTAGGATCGATTTTAAGGTGCTATTATTATCCCACAAGGCTCTAAATTGCTTAGCTCCACCCTATTTAAAGGATCTTTTAAAACCATACGTTCCTAATCGTCCACTTCGATCACAGGATGCCAGGCTACTTTCCATACCAAGTATTCAGAAACAAAACTCAGGTGGTAGATGCTTGAGTTACATTGCACCGAAATTATGGAACGACTTCCCAGTACTATAAAGGAAGCTCCTTCTGCCAATGCTTTTAAATCTCATTTAAAAACACACTTGTATAGCTTAGCTTACGCAAGTTTTTAAAGTGATATTCTCTCGCTTCTGTATATGTATATAACATATAATTATATGTGTGTTTTATTGCTGATTTTATATATATATATATATATATATATATATATATATATATATATATATATATAAATTTCTATGTGTGTTCTATTTTCTGATTATTGATATATATATACAGACGTGCTCAAATTTGTTGGTACCCCTCCACAAAAAACGAAGAATGCACAATTTTCTCTGTAATAACTTAAAACTGACAAAAGTAATTGGCATCCGCCATTGTTTATTCCATATTTAATAGAAATCAGACTTTGCTTTTGATTTTTTATTCAACATAATATTGTAAATAAGAAAACAAATGAAAATGGCATGGACAAAAATGATGGGACCGCTAACCTAATATTTTGTTGCACAACCTTTAGAGGCAATCACTGCAATCAAACGTTTTCTGTAGCTCTCAATGAGACTTCTGCACCTGTTAACAGGTAGTTTGGCCCACTCTTCCTGAGCAAACTGCCCCAGCTGTCTCAGGTTTGATGGGTGCCTTCTCCAGACTGCAAGTTTCAGCTCTTTCCATAGATGTTCGATAGGATTCAGATCAGGACTCATAGAAGGCCACTTCAGAATAGTCCAATGTTTTGTTCTTATCCATTCTTGGGTGCTTTTAGCTGTGTGTTTTGGGTCATTATCCTGTTGGAGGACCCATGACCTGCGACTGAGACAGAGCTTTCTGACACTGGGCAGTACGTTTCGCTCCAGAATGCCTTAATAGTCTTGAGATTTCATTGTGCCCTGCACAGATTCAAGGCACCCTGTGCCAGGCGCAGCAAAGCAGCCCCAAAACATAACCGAGCCTCCTCCATGTTTCACTGTAGGTATGGTGTTCTTTTCTTTGAAAGCTTCATTTTTTCGTCTGTGAACATAGAGCTGATGTGACTTGCCAAAAAGCTCCAGTTTTGACTCATCTGTCCAAAGGACATTCTCCCAGAAGGATTGTGGCTTGTCAATATGCATTTTAGCAAATTCCAGTCTGGCTTTTTTATGTTTTTCTTTCAAAAGTGGAGTCCTCCTGGGTCTTCTTCCATGGAGCCCACTTTCGCTCAAAAAGCGACGGATGGTGCGATCAGAAACTGACGTACCTTCACCTTGGAGTTCAGCTTGTATCTCTTTGGCAGTTATCCTTGGTTCTTTTTCTACCATTCGCACTATCCTTCTGTTCACTCTGGGGTCGATTTTCCTCTTGCGGCCGCTCCCAGGGAGGTTGGCTACAGTTCCATGGACCTTAAACTTCTTAATAATATTTGCAACTGTTGTCACAGGAACATCAAGCTGCTTGGAGATGGTCTTGTAGCCTTTACCTTTACCATGCTCGTCTATTATTTTCTTTCTGATCTCCTCAGACAACTCTCTCCTTTGCTTTCTCTGGTCCATGTTCAGTGTGGTGCACACAATGGTACCAAACAGCACAGTGACTACTTTTCTCCATTTAAATAGGCTGAATGACTGATTACAAGATTGGAGACATGTGTGATACTAATTAAGGAAACTAATTAGTTTGAAATATCTCTATAATCCAATTATTTATTTATTTTCTAAGGGGTACCAACAAATGTGTCCAGGCCATTTTAGAATATCTTTGTAGAATAAGCAATAATTCATCTCTTTTCACAGCTTCTTTGCTTTATTCTATGACATACCAAAGGCATGCAAGTATACATGATAAAATAGCTTTTAATTTCATCACTTTTCAGGAGGAATGAAGCATTATTTCAATGAGCTGTAAGGGTACCAACAAATTTGAGCACGTCTGTATATATATATATATATATATATATATTTGTATGTGTTTTTTATCATGTAAAGCGCTATACAAAACTAAAGATTGATTGATTGATTGATTGATTGATATGGAGGCAGTTTGCAGTTGTTTGCTATCACACACAGCATACAGTTATGTGCTGCTTCCCATTTCCAGTCATCATTACTCACACCTGTTTTTCTCCCAATTTGTGAACTGTGGTATTGCTTGGCATGTCGAAAATTATGGGGGTCTGATCAGAAACATTTGTTAGAAACACTGAAGTAGTAAAAACATATCTTTTTAAATTCCTCAGGAAGCTAATGATGCTTCTTTGAAAATGGCTGCCTGCATGTCATGGATGATTCGAGATCGGGCAGGGACGTCTTTGTTCGCCTTTTCTCGTCAGTCAGTCACTTTGCTGTTTATGTACTCGGGTAGTCGCGTCTTTTGTTGGTGATTTTTAATACACACATCACTACTGTACTCTAATTTAAGACGCAGGATATTTTTGAGAAGCAAAATAATGGTTAAAGTGCATCTTAAAATGAAGGAATATGGTAGTTAACTGTCAAAACTGCAACTTTTGTTTACATGTATATGTCCATATAAAAATGTAAATGTTATCCGCAAACCACAAATCCATGTTAGTGCACAGGCAGTGTAGTGGTCAATTATTATTATTATTATTATTATTATTATTATTATTATTATTATTATTTATTTTTTTCTTAAGGTCCATGCCACATTACTCATGGTTGAAGGACTCAAGATGGCAGAGAACCAAGAGATGGCTGAGAAAATGGATGGGCAGAAACCCTTGGATCCTTCCCCACTCTTGGAATATGGTAATTAAATCAGGAAGTACTTCACTATATACTGCTGAATATCACATTATGGGGACTCTCTCTACCTTTGGGAGACATATAACATGCCCCTACAAAGTGATTTCATGTGTTTCACATCTACTGTTACCGTGCATGTGATTCTCTTCTTTCAGAAACTTCGGAACAAGAGTCTTATTCAGACAGGGGCCAGCTAGGTGGGAGACTTCAAGGGGTGGCTGAGATAGAGAATCCCCTCAATGGGATCGGGACTAAAGTAACAAGAGGTATGTTCACAACTGAAGGAGGACAGGAAGGGCCTCACAATGATGGACAACCAGAAGACATTCAGAACAAGGGACAGCTGGATTGGCTTGAAAGTTGCTGCCTAAACAACCCAGGTAGATACAGTTTGAGGCATTTACTTGTGTGTTCATCTCTAATGCAGACAAAAGCCACCAAATGTACATTGCTGTGCAAAAGTCTTAGACACATTCTCGAGTTACAATATCTCAAAATAAACTATACTTGAGCAGCTAATATGAAGTGTTGTAGTAGCTAACCCATCACATTTATCCAGCTCTTTCCATAGATGTTTGATAGGATTCAGATCAGGACTCATAGAAGGCCACTTCAGAATAGTCCAATGTTTTGTTCTTATCTATTCTTGGGTGCTTTTAGCTGTGTGTTTTGGGTCATTATCCTGTTGGAGGACCCATGACCTGCGACTGAGACAGAGCTTTCTGACACTGGGCAGTATGTTTCGCTCCAGAATGCCTTGATAGTCTTGAGATTTCATTGTGCCCTGCACAGATTCAAGGCACCCTGTGCCAGGCGCAGCAAAGCAGCCCCAAAACATAACCGAGCCTCCTCCATGTTTCACTGTAGGTATGGTTCTCAACGGGGGGGGGGGGGGATGTATTTTTATTTGATATAAAATGTATACATGACATGGTAGTATTAAATCAGGTTGATTCTATGGTAGTATAACCCGCCCCCCCCCCCCCCCTCCAGAAAAAAGAAATAAAATTGTGCAAAATGTCTAAGACTTTTTCACAGCAGTGTATATCTCCACAAGTCACTCCATTAATTATCAGTCTCGGAGCCTGTCGCTACTGGAGAGAAATATTGTTTTTGATAAGTCTCTACCTTTGGGAGACATATAATATGTCCCCACAAGGTGATTTCATGTTAAATCAGAAAGGGCGCTACAATATACTGTTGAATGTCACATTATGGGGACTGTCTCCCAAAGGTCTATGTCCACGTCAGCCAGTTAATATTTTCAGTGTTGGGTGGCATCTTGATATGACATTTAAATGGCTTTTCTTTAAGCATCCACGTGAGGGAAGCTTGTATGTTTTTTGTAAATCTGCAGACATTACCAGCCTCATCACACCTATAACTGCTTTGATCTTCTGAACTGATCGCAATGTTGAATTTATATTCTCTGCATTGTGGAAACTCCTCTAGAAAAATCTAACTACTGGTCACGTTGATCTGTGACCTAAGATGGCTGCCAAATTGCGGTCATGCGACGTTCGTTTCTGGAAAATAAAGACCAAACGCTTTGAGATATTGGCTTCATATTCTTCTATTTTTTATGTGTGCTTTATTTTGTTTCTTAATAAATAATTCAGTACTTTGCCAAGACATGAGTTGCATCACAGGCTGATAAGTTATAAAAGTAGTGATATTTGAATTGAACCCTTTTAGGACGAAGCGTTTTTTAGTGGGATGGTCCCCCAAGACTAAGGTTTTTTTTTTTTGGCTGTTCTTTATTCTCTTCCTATAAAAAAAATCACTTTTTTTTTTTTTACTGTGAGAATTCATTTCTTTTGATTTGCATTTTAAGTCCTTGTGATCTAAAATGCAATGTCAAGCACAGCATCCCATGTCAAGCACAGAATCCTTCATTTTTCCAATGCTTAATGATAAGGTAAGGTTTCTTATTTGTTCATTAGAAATTAAGAACCATTACCAATGATAGTTGACACATGCTTTGCGATATCTTCAAATTTGGTACACTACTGTATTATAACATTCTGTTGGACAAGGGTCATTATCTGTGTCATTATTATTATTTCTTAGCAGACGCCCTTATCCAGGGCGACTTACAGTCGTAAACAAAAATACATTTCAAGAATCACAGTACAAGTATTAATACAATTAAGAGCAAGATAAAATACAATTATTTCGGAACCTTTACTAACATCTCAGAATCCACAAGATAATAGTGCCTAATTTTTCTCCTCACTGTGAGACAGAGCTTGCACCACCACCTTGCGCTTGTTTGAAAAATATATACAGCTCTGGAAAAAATTAAGAGACCACTGCAAAATTATCAGTTTCTCTGGTTTTACTATTTATAGGTATGTGTTTGGGTAAAATGAACATTTTTGTTTTATTCTATAAACTACTGACAACATTTCTCCCAAATTCCAAATAAAAATATTGTCATTTAGAGCATTTATTTGCAGAAAATGACAACTGGTCAAAATAACAAAAAAGATGCAGTGTTGTCAGACCTCGAATAATGCAAAGAAAATAAGTTCATATTCATTTTTAAAACACCACAATACTAATGTTTTAACTTAGGAAGAGTTCAGAAATCAATATTTGGTGGAATAACCCTGATTTTCAAGCATAGCTTTCATGCGTCTTGGCATGCTCTCCACCAGTCTTTCACATTGATGTTGGGTGACTTTATGCCACTCCTGGCGCAAAAATTCAAGCAGCTCGGCTTTGTTTGATGGCTTGTGACCATCCATCTTCCTCTTGATCACATTCCAGAGGTTTTCAATGGGGTTCAGGTCTGGAGATTGGGCTGGCCATGACAGGGTCTTGATCTGGTGGTCCTCCATCCACACCTTGATTGACCTGGCTGTGTGGCATGGAGCATTGTCCTGCTGGAAAAACCAATCCTCAGAGTTGGGGAACATTGTCAGAGCAGAAGGAAGCAAGTTTTCTTCCAGGACAACCTTGTACTTGGCTTGCTTCATGCCAAAGCTACCCGATTCCAGCCTTGCTGAAGCACCCCCAGATCATCACCGATCCTCCACCACATTTCACAGTGGGTGCGAGACACTGTGGCTTGTAGGCCTCTCCAGGTCTCCGTCTAACCATTAGACGACCAGGTGTTGGGCAAAGCTGAAAATTGGACTCATCTGGGGGTGCTTCAGCAAGGCTGGAATCGGGCAGATTTGTCTTTGTGAAGGACGCATGAATCAAGCCAAGTACAAGGTTGTCCTGGAAGAAAACTTGCTTCCTTCTGCTCTGACAATGTTCCCCAACTCTGAGGATTGGTTTTTCCAGCAGGACAATGCTCCATGCCACACAGCCAGGTCAATTAAGGGGACAGTGGAAAAGAAAATCCAAAAGGTGTTGTTAGCGGACGATTGTTACAGTACAGGGATGGTGGTGGTGAAAAACTGAAATTTCCGGTCAGTATGAAAGAGATACTGTTGTGCATATGCATTTATAAGGCATTTCGGGCACTTAAGATGCAATGCGACAAGCGAAACTGTGCAGTGATGCGTCAAAATGAATAGAACCTATACTTTTGATAAGTATCTTTCACACGACAAGCTACGCAGGAACGGTACCAGGGCAGCACTGGACTGACGAGAAATAAATAGGATTGAATCCGATTTTTTGCGATTTGACGCACGTCAACTAGGGCATTGAGCAATCGGAGAACAGCTTCAATGCACGTGGTCCAGCAGGGTGAAGCAGTTTCCAAAATGACGGAGGAAAAATACTTGTCGTTGAAAAACTACCCAGAGCTTTATGACAAAGGCCATCACAATTATAAAGATACAGATTTGAAAGGGAATATATGGGAGTCCATTTCGAAAGAACTGGATAAGCCTGGTATGTGTGATTTATTGCCATATGTGTTGAAATACCATCAGAGAAGACACTCATAATTTCCACATCATGTTGATAAGTAGTACCAGTCTTGATCATAGTTCTGTCAATAGCAATTTTGAACAGTTGTATAGATCTGGCAATTTTCAAACCTATCGCTGCTGGTTTGTGTGGTCATGTCGCTGCGAAAGGTCTCGTCGGGAGTCGTTGCCAATTAAAAAATCACTTTGTGTCTGGTGTGTGGAGACCTTTACTCATCCACTTTTTAATATGTCTTATGTAGACATTGATTTAATTTATATGTCAATTATAAAACCATGGCAGCCACTAAGCCAAGTCAGTTTTCCCCATTTACTATTTTTTTTTTATTTTTTTATTTAACAATAAAACAAACTGGTGATTTTATTGTTTTAAATGAATCCCAACTTTGGTGTTTGTGAAATAGACACAGATTCCAGGTGCAGGGAAAATGGTAGAAATAATATAATATCCCCTGTCAGATTTTGTTTTAAAACAACCCCCAATACATGTACTTGAACCAAATTTATTTTTCATACATTTATATATAAAAAATATTAACTTCATAAATTAATTTAATGTATAGAGTTATATGATGAAAATGCAGATTAAAGTATTGTTTTTTCTATATGGTCTCATTGTTCCGGGGATTGCTAAGCATACTAATGAAATCAAGTTATATAGCCCACTATTGTGTGCAAGTGGATCTTTCAAACTGGAGGACACAGAGATTGCTACATCAATCAATCTTGCTACAGTCCGCCACTGATGAAGTAACTTCATAATTGTATTTGTTATCTTGTGCAGGATGAAAGTATACAAGATGGGCCAAAGTAGATGAAGACCAAGTGCTTATCTATTTCAAGCCTTACAAGGTGAAAGCAGAAAACAAATGCCAGGTGAGATTGTAATGATTGTAATGGTGCCATACATATATTGAATATTTAGTTTTCTTATACATTCTGTCTGAGTCCGTTCAAAGTAAACACTCCCCGCCCCCAATAGCATAATCCTTTGGCATTTTACTATATTTTTAGTTTCTTTATTGGGGGTGGGGTGTTTGGGTATCCATATGAATTTTCCTGACAATTGGATAAGTTTGACGTAGGTGTGACATAGGGTCAGATGTAGAGGTGGGATGCTAAGAAATTCTCATGGTATGATAACTATCAGAAAAAATACCACGATTATCATATAATTATATTGCAGTGTAATTTTTTATATAAAATATTCAACTGGTTTTCAAATATGCAGATTAACACAAATCCACACACCTGTACTTTATTGGGTACCAGTATCTTTGCCTTCAGTCAGATTTATCAAGGTATTTGCATCAAAATGGGATTTACATCCTTTTTTTGTGAAGAAAACAATGTGTTAATATTGCTAGTAACAAACAATAATTTAGGCATACAGTACTTTTGAGTCTTTTAAAAGCCCTTTCACAAATGGTCGTTTGGTGCATGCTGAAGTACGGTTCAGTTCATTTGCAGGCATAAATGAAACATCCAAAACAAACTGATTCACCCCAGAATTTGCACCAAACCAATCGGCCTGAGACTACTTGTAAATACACAGATATACTGTATATGGTGCAAACTGTATTTGTGTAAAGACCATCATAAATATGCCCTGTTTCTTACATGCGGCTACTTTTTTATGTAAAGCAAACACCTTTGTATAATGGAACAGTCCAGGGATTATGGCTAGTCTGTAAATGTTATTGTGTTTTTGTTTGTTGTTTTTTTTTTTTTTTTTTATATAAAATGTTAATTATTGTATCATTTAACAACTGGAATAATGGCTGGTTCAGTGTGTACTACCAGGGAATAATACCATAGAGAGGTTTTGGGGAGAGAGTTTTGGGGACAGGAACCATTCAGATGGTATTACCCCTGGTAATACACACTAAACCAGCTATTGTTTATTGTAATATATGGATTTGAGTCTGAACAATATGTGTCTTCCCTTTCGGGTCTGCGTGGTGGATAGACTGAAATGCCAGCTCTGCACAAGCCACACTTTGAGCTCAAGCTGATGTGTTGAAGTGATAATACCATCGTTCAGAGCCCAGCGAAAATATTACCATTTGGGTATTACAAGATTTTTTTTCTATGACGCACAGTAGTATTCTTTAGGTCTATCCATGTATTTCAATAGATTAACCTATATTAATATAAAAACATAAGAACATAAGAAAGTTTACAAACGAGAGGAGGCCATTCAGCCCATCTTGCTCGTTTGATTGTTAGTAGCTTATTGATCACAAAATCTCATCAAGCAGCTTCTTAAAGGATCCCAGGGTGTCAGCTTCAACAACATTACTGGGGAGTTGGTTCCAGACCCTCACAATTCTCTGTGTAAAAAAGTGCCTCCTATTTTCTGTTCTGAATGCCCCTTTATCTAATCTCCATGTGTGACCCCTGGTCCTTGTTTCTTTTTTCAGGTCAAAAAAGTCCCCTGGGTCGACATTGTCTATATCTTTTAGGATTTTGAATGTTTGAATCAGATCGCCGCGTAGTCTTCTTTGTTCAAGACTGAATAGATTCAATTCTTTTAGCCTGTCTGCATACGACATGCCTTTTAAACCCAGGATAATTCTGGTTGCTATTCTTTGTACTCTTTCTAGAGCAGCAATATCCTTTTTGTAACGAGGTGACCAGAACTGAACACAATATTCTAGGTGAGGTCTTACTAATGCATTGTAAAGTTTTAACATTACTACCCTTGATTTAAATTCAACACTTCTCACAATATATCCGAGCATCTTGTTGGCCTTTTTTATAGCTTTCTGAGTCAACATAAACTCCTAGGTCTTTTTCATAGTTCCCTTCTTCAATTTCAGTATCTCCCATATGATATTTATAATGCACATTTTTATTGCCTGCATGCAAAACTTTACACTTTTCTCTATTAAATGTCATTTGCCATGTGTCTGCCCAGTTCTGAATGCTGTCTAGATCATTTTGAATGACCTTTGCTGCTGCAACATTGTTTGCCACTCCTCCTATTTTTGTGTCGTCTGCAAATTTAACACGTTTGCTTACTATACCAGAATCTAAATCATTAATGTAGATTAGGAATACCAGAGGGCCTAATACTGATCCCTGTGGTACACCACTGGTTACCTCACTCCATTTTGTATTATAGGTAAAAAAGAGATGGAGGATTTTTTGTTCCAGCACTCAAATATAAGGCATGATTGGACAACTGTCAAAGTGAAGATATTCAACGAGAAGAGCAAGATACAAAAGCTTTCACAGAGACGTCTGGCCAACCTCCAGGAGTGACACTGGGAATAATTACTCTCATTATTTCATGATGTTTGTAATTAAACCTTATAACTGTAATTGTAATCGTGACTGCAATGGTGCTAAAATACAATAATGTGGATGGATATTGAATTGAGTCTACTAAAGGCTGTCATTCATACCTGAATTCATTGTATGAGGGACGTTCTAAATGTTTTTAAAACACATACACTAATGGGAACCACTAATTTTCAGCTTAGCCACCGCCTTTAAGAATGCACTTTTCATATAGTTTTTTTTCTGTGAAGTTTTTGCTCGATTTGTATAATTTTGCGCACGACTACTGGCCACGATTGCCTCAGGTGGATACACTAAGAACTTAAGCCTTTATATACCTGAAATATGTCATTAGCATTTCTGATTGGATTACCTTAACCCTTTGCGGTCCTATGTCGGACCTGGTCTGACATCGCAATTTTCCCTTTCCGGTCCAATGTCGGACCCTGTCCGACATCATCAAAAAGACACAAAAAACAGGTCTCTAGTCTTTTTTCTCCGGAAAAAGCCGAGAAAACTATTCAATGGCCGAGTGAGACCGATAGGAGCCGAGAGAAGCCGGAAAAAAAAAAAATAGTGGGTGTATCTCATGAATACTGATAGACCCGACACTACATAGATAACACGGACATACACAAACAAGATAGCTGCTTCCGCATCCAGCGCTCAGAGAATATCACAGACATTTGCAGAGCTTTTTGAGATGTTATAGTAATAAAATAATGACTTGGATCGCATTACTGAGGTGTTTGCTGGAGATGCAGTACTGAGTGTCCTGTTGTTTTGAAGTGTCTTTTAAACCTGTTTTACTGTGAAAAAAAATACTTTTAAACAGCGCGTCTAAAATAAACTGCGTGTGTGAAAATAAATTGGACCTGACACGCACTTAATAAATGAACTGCAAAGGGTTAATATTTCACACAGCTACTATATTTCCAGTAACAAACATTAACTGATTTGGAGACTCCTGGTGACATGAAGTTGTAAATGCACACCATTTATTTATATATCATTTTTCATTTTCGTTTTACATTTTAATTAACATAAGTAAGATAAGTTAAATGTTTTAAACTCACCGATATCACCAAGATGTGGCTGGATCGGTCTAAGAAAACAGTTTGGTATGGTGGGCAATCGTTTTCTCGTTTCTTTTCTTTCCTGTTGGTTTGTCCTCTGCAGAGTGGGTGTCCCTCTTTAATCCTTTAAACTCTGCATATTTCTCAGCTTGGAAAGTGTCAATGTTGGGGCCGTTAATTGAAACAAACAGCATGCTGTTCAGTGTGCTTACATGCATTCGGCTTCTCTGGTCGGTCAGAATAAGGTTCATCACACTAAAGCCACGTTCACATTCAGCAGTGGACCACAGGAATTACACCTACTGTGGTTACCAGTTTGTTCAGGTTATCCCCCATGCGCTGAGTATCTTTGTGCTCTCTGAATTCCTTTATAGTTAGAGGTCGTGAAACGTTGAATTTTAAAGTTTTGCACAGATTCATAACTTTATCGTCCCCAAACAAAATTCTTGCATCCTCTTCTACAGGCCATGATGTGGGGTTGAGTACGGCTGCCTCCTCCAGGACCCCTTTATCATCAAATCTTCTTTCGATGTTGTCAAATAAAGCTTGTATGAACTGCGTGCGGAAACCTCTGTATTTCATTTGTTGAGCGTCAGATGGCTGTGTGATTGGAACCCCTTTAAATGCACCGGCTCTTGAGAACTCGTTGTTCATTGTGCTGGTATTTATTCAATCTCTGTCCTTCATAGCACGTAGAGCTTTTAATGCAACATCAATCTCCGGCTTGACAGTGATGACAGTGGAATTCCTATTTTGAAGAAACAGGGATAGCGCTTTTAGCGTCTCGAGTGCATCTTTCATTGTTGCTACTTCCATTACAAACAGCCAGTTTGTCATCTTCCCCAGTAGACCACCACATTCTGCTTTGTCCTGTGAAGAACGTGAGATGTCTGTTGAACCATTTCTAAAAAATGTAACAAGGGCAGGGTAACTTTCCCATAAAGCAGTCACCGATGTGCAGGAAGATGACGGCCAACGGACGTCAGAAACTCGACCAACCTTGTGTATATGTACACAGAGCTCAGCAGCCACAGCTTCAAGTTGCCTCTGGTTCTTGGGACTTAGTGAAAAAAATGAATACAGTGAATCGATTAATAGCTGAAAATGACTTGCTTCCTTTACTGTTCGAACAGCGTCATGAACAGCAAGCTCCAGTTTGTGGTTCATGCAGTGAATCTCGATTAGATTGTTGTTGATCTGTTCTCGCAGAATTGATGCTGCCCCTTTGTATTTCCCCAGCATCGATGCTGCTCCATCAGTTGCAAAACCCAGCAGACGCTCTCGAAGTATGTCTGCAGTGATGCCATACTGATTGAGGCTGGAAAGCAACTCATCTGCAATGCCAGCACCTGTCCCCGACTTTAGCGGCACAATGTTAAAAAAATAGTTGCCTAAAATAATATAATTGTATGTAAAAATAATGTGATATGTTGTAACAATTGTAAGTTGCCCTGGATAAGGGTGTCTGCTAAGAAATAAATAATAATAATAATAATCAATTACATACTTTGCAAGTTGTGCAGCCATTTTGTCTGCTACAAACGAGAGCATATTACAACCTGCATGGTCGGAATGCAGCATGTTCCCAGTATCCAATCCATTAAGCTGCTGTAGCTGCAAAATGTTTGGATGCATCTTAAACGTTTTCTTTACAAATCATGTAGGCTGTTATCATTATGCTCGTCGTTTTTTCCGATCACTGCAGTGCTGTTTTCAGCAGCTTTCTCTATGGCCTGCTTTTGTCTGGCTTGCGCTATGTGTTCACATTTCATATGAGACTTGCATTTACCGTGTTCACTTATTTTGTCATTTAGTTTTTTGGCTGATGTTGCAGTTGTGCCATTCATAAAGGCCTGGTCAATTCCAGGTCGTTCTTTTATATGGGTTCCCAGATCACGAATTGCTGAACAAACCGAGCAAATGACTGAACCGCTGGGATTAGCCTTTAGCCAAGCGCGATTAGCCTTCCATTTTTTGAAGCGAGCCTGCCCTACACAGCCGCCGATATTAATTGCCTGCTCTTCTGAGGCCCCTATGCTCTCCTGTGTGTCAGTACACATAGGGTACATACCTGCATCGTCACCTTTGATAGCTTTATTTCTGCCGCTGCAGAAATAAAGCTGTCTAGAGGATGAGATGTTCAATTTGAGCCCAGTTTTGGCTGTTTTGGTGATTTTTTGTATTTTTCATTCATTAGTAGTAAACTGGCAGTTATAGAAAAATAGCTGAATATGTCAATGGTTTCCTCCCAGTTTCTCAATATCTCCACATTTCTTAGCCACATAGTCAGGTTTAATGTAAACTAGAAGTTGTGATCTTCAATTTAAACCCACTTTTGCCTGTTTGGGGGATTTCTTTCATTATTAGTAAACTGGCAGTTATATACCATTCTGTTCAATACAGTTGATTTGACTGCACAGCAAAAACCAGCTAGCTTTGAGGCTGCATACCTCCATAAATAGGAAAGTTCCACACATATTGCAAAAATGCTCTAGTCCACAGTGATCAGACCTACAATTTGAGACCATTTGGTGATAAAATGCAGCTTTGTGTCAATTTTAAACCACCCCAGACGTTTCTGTGCAATACTGTTTGTCATTTGTTCAAAGGCGTACAAATAAACACCTGTATTTGTTGACAGAGATGCTGTGTCAGTGTATAAACACCTGTATTTGTTGACAGAGATGCTGTGTCAGTGTATAAACACCTGTATTTGTTGACAGAGATGCTGTGTCAGTGTATAAACACCTGTATTTGTTGACAGAGATGCTGTGTCAGTGTATAAACACCTGTATTTGTTGACAGAGATGCTGTGTCAGTGTATAAAGGCCTGATCTCATTTACACAGGGGCTGTGTCAGTGTATAAACACCTGTACTTGTTGACAGAGACCGACTTTATACCTTAGAAGAAGGTAAAGCTTTTTTTGTAGCTCTGGTCATTTACTTCGATTCTGGCTGTGGTCATATAACTCAATTCTGACTCTGTTCATGTAGCAGTATTCTGACTCTTGTCATGTAACTCAATTCTGACTATGGTCATGTAGCACTATTCTGACTCTGGTCATATTCCAGTATTGTCACACTAAGTTCCAACATTGGCTAGTTCAGGGATCCCGGCTATTGTGTACTGCCTAGGGATGTGCACGACAAATATTTTGACTATCGATAATTCCACAGCTGTTGAGGTCGACTAATCGAATAGTCGCCCCCCGCCCCCCCCCCCCCCCCCTGCCTCCCATTCAAAATGAGACGTACATTAAATGCGAAATAATGCAAAGTGACAATTACTGCAATTGCAATAAATTCTGAACTTTATTTTAAAATACTTAGCTAACACAACAACTTTAACAACTTTGTTAAATAAACATTAGGCTATGTAAAAAAACACCTTCCTATTAGGAAACATACAGAAATGCCATAGTAACAGCAGCAATAACATAAGCATGCCTGTCAACTCTCGTGTGAGACTCTCGTATTTTGCAAGCAAGTGTTATTTTTTTTTTACCGATATTGTCACAAGCTTTTAGCTTTTCCGTTAATTACAATTTCAAATTAACTATAAAGGTTGTGACAATTAAAAAAAAAAAAAAAAAAAAAAGGAACGCTTGCTTATAAAATATGGGCGTCTCCTGTATAATTTTTATTCAATTATTAATGTAATTTTCATTCAATAATAGTTTAGCAATGTGAGCTGCGAGGCAAATGCCTTAACATTAGCATCCTTGTGGCAATAATGTTTTCCGGTCATAACAGCGAAATACAAAATGCATTAGACTATCTAGCTAGCTAATTTATACAATCCACTTAACTAAACGATTTACTTTTCCCACGTTTTCAAACCACACACAACATGCAGACTACCGGTCTACGTTAAATCAAATCGGCAACATACCTGTGCGTTCGAGTTCCAGTGAATAAAAAATAAATAGCCTGTAGGCAATAGCTTGCTATGTATGTAGCTAGCTTAATAATATTAATAAATAAATGAATGAACAAAAAGGCCTGAGTGGCATTAACGCACTAGCCTTCCATGGAAGCAAAAAAAAATCCTAACAAAAACTTTAGGAATAGTTAGGCTAGCAATGTCCATTATTATTATCATGTTCACTTATTCTTGTTTAAAAAAATCAGCATGTCCATCAGGTCCGGCAATACTGCAGCAGACGGTGCTCAGGCAGAGTTTGTTGTTTTTGTTTCAACTTCAGAGCCTGAGTAGCTATTGCACTGTGATAAAAATGTGACACAAAACGGCTGGCCGCACCAACTACATTATGTATGGCACCAAGTTTAAAGCCATCGTTGAAGGCGAGCTGCAGAGTGTGTGCAAAGCACAAATTCGAGTCCCATTCAACAAACTCCAAAGATGATGTTGCTGGCATTGTCGTGAACACAGGCAGTGATTTCCCCCCTTAAACCCGAATGGTCTACAGCGGTGTTTAACACATTTGCGAGATTCTCTGCTGTATGCCTCTCTGGCGTGGCGCGAGTCTGTAGAACTACGTTTTTCATTTCCCAATCCTCAATGACGTACGACTCGGTATTCGGTGCAGTCCACGCATCTGTAGTAATCACCACCTTCTCAGCCTTTGACAAGTTTCTGCGGACAGACGCTGCTCAATCGGCATGCATTTTTTTCGAGTCGAGTGGTAATTGTTTTAGTGCAGGGTTTTTCGTGCATGGACTGTGTATTCAGGTTCCACAAATTTCATCAACTACCGAAATCCCTCACCAACAAAACTTATGGGAAGCATGTCCTTTGCCACCATATTAGCAATAAGGTCTGATGTTTTTTCAGCACGTACGTTGTCACACTGACGAGGCCTCACCGCAAAGGATGCAATGGCGGTTTGTTGCAGTCCTCTTTCCTTTTCTGTCGTTGCTAGCGTCACAGAAGGGTGTTTGGCTTTTAGGTGGGTTAACATACCAGTTGTAGATTTGTGGTAGTTTAATTGCACTGCACATATTTTACACTTAACAGTGTTTTCATTTACTTTGTCAAAGTATTTCCATGCAGAACTTTTCTGTGAGGAAGCCATCGTTAGCCGATCTACGTTCTAGTTTAGCCAATCACAGACAAGAAATAACAAATCCCACCCTTCAGTCAATCTTCATTACCGCTACATAGAGAGCCAATCAGCAGTACAGGCTTTAAAATAAATTCAATATATGCATTTTTTTTTTTAACTTTCGAATGTTGGATTCACTTGTCGATAGGTGCCATCGTTATCGAATAGTCGAATGTTCGACTATTCGGTCTCACCCCTAGTACTGCCCCAGTATAAATATGTTTAATCTACATACAAAGCTGTTTAATCTACCCTGCCCTCTGCTCCCTTTGAACTGTCCCCTGCTCCCTTTGTCTGTACCCTGCTCCTCTGCGTAAAAATGTCATTTTAAATACAACAAAGATCCGCACAGCAAGGGTATGGAGCGCATAACTTGGCACAGCAAGGCAGCTCCTAGCTGGGCAGATGCTGCAGCTCTGCCTCTCATGCAACTGCTACATTTCATAAAAATAGGAATGTGTCAAGCAAGGAGAATAGCCAATTCGTTAGGAACAGGCATTTGGAAGACAGTACATGTTTCAAATGATTGAAAACTGGGAAACTCTTTGAGAAAAAAATCTTAAAATCCTTTATTGAAAAATAAATAATATCCACATTTGTTTTAAAGAAATAATGTTCCGATAGTCGTTTGAAATGTGCTGCAAGTTTAAAATCATCTGGAAATTAAACACTGATGCCTTTTTTAATTGTATTTTTTCTGAAAAAAAGTTGAAAGGCTGGGAGGATCTTCTGTGGAGAAGATCTTCCCGGCCTTTCAACATTTACTTTTCAAAACGAACATTTGTCATTCAAAAGAATGTGGAGAAGATCTTCCCTCCCTTTCAACATTAATTCTCAAACTGAATGCAGTAGGGATTCAAGGAAATGCATGCACATGGATTAGGGAGTGGTTAACATGTAGAAAACAGAAAGTACTAAATAGAGGAGAAACCTCAAAATGTAGTGAGGTAGCCAGGGGTGTACCTCAGGGATCACTATTAGGTCCTCTGCTATTCCTAATCTACATTCATGATTTAGATTCTGGTATAGTAAGCAAGCTTGTTAAATTTGCAGACGACACAAAAATAGGAGTGGCGGCAAACACTGTTGTAGCAGCAAAGGTCATTCAAAATGATCTAGACAGCATTCAGAACTTGGCAGACACGTGGCAAATTACATTTTAATAGAGAGAAGTGTAACGTATTGCACACAGGCAATACAAATGGGCATTATAAATATCATATGGGAGATACTGAAATTGAAGAAGGGATCTATGAAAAAGACCTAGGAGTTTATGTTGACTCAGAAATGTCTTCATCGAGACAATGTGAGGAAGCAATAAAAAAGGCCAACAAGATGCTCGGATATATTGTGAGGTGTGTTGATTTTAAATCAAGGGAAGTAATGTTAAAACTTTACAATGCATTAGTAAGACCTCACCTAGAATACTGTGTTCAGTTCTGGTCACCTTGTTACAAAAAGGATATTGCTGCTCTAGAAAGAGTGCAAAGAAGATGGTTAATCTTCCCTCTGACATTCTCCATTGACAAATTGAGGGATGCGCACCAGGCCGCACACCCGCCGCTCCGGATTCGGGGATCTGAACCCGACTCTCTTTGGATCGGCCGGGGGGCGACGGAGGCAATCACCCCTCCCTTTCAGAACGGCATTCGCCTATCTCTTAGGACCGACTGACCCATGTTCAATCATTTTCTGTTTTGTATTTGTAATTAATTTAGAACAATTTGTAGATTTTATTTTTCACTTTGACATTATGGACTTTTTTTGTGTTGATCAGTGGCAAAAACTCCTAATGAAATCAATTTTGAATTCCTTGTTGTAACACAATAAAATGTGGAAAAGTCCAAGGGGGGTGAATACTTTTGAGAGCCACTGTAAATAATAAC
>NW_026707292.1:55000-135000 GCF_902713425.1 Acipenser ruthenus
TAGTCAATTCTATTCTAACTATGGTCATTTAGCTCAATGGTGACTCTGGTCATGTAGCTCAATGGTGACTCTGGTCATGTAGCTCAATGGTGACTCTGGTCATGTAGCTCAATTTTGACTATGGTCAGGGCGGCAGTGTGGAGTAGTGGTTAGGTCTCGGGACTCTTGACTAGAAGGTCGTGGGTTCAATCCCAGGTGGGGGACATTGCTGCTGTACCCTTGAGCAAGGTACTTTACCTAGATTGCTCCAGTAAAAATCCAACTGTATAAATGGGTAATTGTATGTAGAAAAATAATATAATTGTATGTAAAAATAATGTGATATCTTGTAACAATTGTAAGTCGTCCTGGATAAGGGTGTCTGCTAAGAAATACAGTGGCTCTCAAAAGTATTCACCCCCCTTGGACTTTTCCACATTTCATTGTGTTACAACATGGAATCAAAATGGATTTAATTGGGAGTTTTTGCCACTGATCAACACAAGAAAAGTCCATAATGTCAAAGTGAAAAATAAAATCTACAACTTGTTCTAAATTAATTACAAATATAAAACAGAAAATAATTGATTGCATAAGTATTCACCCCCTTTGCTATGACACACCTAAATAAGCTCTGGTGCAACCAATTGTCTTTAGAAGTCACATAATTAGTTGAATGGAGTCCACCTGTGTGCAATTAAGGTGTTTCACATGATTTCAGGTTAAATACACCTGTCTCTGGGAGGTCCCACAGTTGGTTAGTACATTTCCTAACAAAAACTACATCATGAAGATGAAGGAACATTCAAAGCAAATCCGGAATAAGGTTCTTCAAAATCACCAATCAGGGGTAGGATATAAGAACATTTCCAAGGCATTGAATATCCTCTCAGAGCACAGTAAAGTCCATTATTAAGAAATGGAGAGAATATGGCACAACTGTGAATCTGTCTAGAACAGGCCGTCCTCAAAAACGGAGTATCCGGGCGTATAGGGCACTAGTCAGGGAGGCCACCAAGAGGCCTATGGCAACTCTAAAGGAGTTACAGTGTTCCACGGCTGAGCTGGGAGACACTGTGCATATGGCAACAATAGCCCGGGTGCTTCACAAAACTGGCCTTTATGGGAGAGTGGCAAAAAGAAAGCCATTGTTGAAAAAAACTCGCATCAAATCTCGGCTAGAGTTTCCCAGAAGGCATGTGGGAGACTCTGAGACCAAGTGGAAGAAGATTCTATGGTCTGATGAGACCAAAATAGAGCTTTTTGGCCTCAACGCTAAGCGCTATGTTTGCTACTGATCAACACAAGAAAAGTCCATAATGTCAAAGTGAAAAATAAAATCTACAAATTGTTCTAAATTAATTACAAATATAAAACAGAAAATAATTGATTGCATAAGTATTCACCCCCTTTGCTATGACACACCTAAATAAGCTCTGGTGCAACCAATTGTCTTTAGAAGTCACATAATTAGTTGAATGGAGTCCACCTGTGTGCAATTAAGGTGTTTCACATGATTTCAGGTTAAATACACCTGTCTCTGGGAGGTCCCACAGTTGGTTAGTACATTTCCTAACAAAAACTACATCATGAAGGTGAAGGAACATTCAAAGCAAATCCGGAATAAGGTTCTTCAAAAGCACCAATCAGGGGTAGGATATAAGAACATTTCCAAGGCATTGAATATCCTCTCAGAGCACAGTAAAGTCCATTATTAAGAAATGGAGAGAATATGGCACAACTGTGAATCTGTCTAGAACAGGCCGTCCTCAAAAACGGAGTATCCGGGCATATAGGGCACTAGTCAGGGAGGCCACCAAGAGGCCTATGGCAACTCTAAAGGAGTTACAGTGTTCCACGGCTGAGCTGGGAGACACTGTGCATATGGCAACAATAGCCCGGGTGCTTCACAAAACTGGCCTTTATGGGAGAGTGGCAAAAAGAAAAAAACTCGCATCAAATCTCGGCTAGAGTTTCCCAGAAGGCATGTGGGAGACTCTGAGACCAAGTGGAAGAAGATTCTATGGTCTGATGAGACCAAAATAGAGCTTTTTGGCCTCAACGCTAAGCGCTATGTTTGCCACTGATCAACACAAGAAAAGTCCATAATGTCAAAGTGAAAAATAAAATCTACAAATTGTTCTAAATTAATTACAAATATAAAACAGAAAATAATTGATTGCATAAGTAATCACCCCCTTTGCTATGACACACCTAAATAAGCTCTGGTGCAACCAGTTGTCTTTAGAAGTCACATAATTAGTCGAATGGAGTCCACCTGTGTGCAATTAAGGTGTTTCACATGATTTCAGGTTAAATACACCTGTCTCTGGGAGGTCCCACAGTTGGTTAGTACATTTCCTAACAAAAACTACATCATGAAGATGAAGGAACATTCAAAGCAAATCCGGAATAAGGTTCTTCAAAAGCACCAATCAGGGGTAGGATATAAGAACATTTCCAAGGCATTGAATATCCTCTCAGAGCACAGTAAAGTCCATTATTAAGAAATGGAGAGAATATGGCACAACTGTGAATCTGTCTAGAACAGGCCGTCCTCAAAAACGGAGTATCCGGGCGTATAGGGCACTAGTCAGGGAGGCCACCAAGAGGCCTATGGCAACTCTGAAGGAGTTACAGTGTTCCACGGCTGAGCTGGGAGACACTGTGCATATGGCAATAATAGCCCGGGTGCTTCACAAAACTGGCCTTTATGGGAGAGTGGCAAAAAGAAAGCCATTGTTGAAAAAAACTCGCATCAAATCTCGGCTAGAGTTTCCCAGAAGGCATGTGGGAGACTCTGAGACCAAGTGGAAGAAGATTCTATGGTCTGATGAGACCAAAATAGAGCTTTTTGGCCTCAACGCTAAGCGCTATGTTTGCCACTGATCAACACAAGAAAAGTCCATAATGTCAAAGTGAAAAATAAAATCTACAAATTGTTCTAAATTAATTACAAATATAAAACAGAAAATAATTGATTGCATAAGTATTCACCCCCTTTGCTATGACACACCTAAATAAGCTCTGGTGCAACCAATTGTCTTTAGAAGTCACATAATTAGTTGAATGGAGTCCACCTGTGTGCAATTAAGGTGTTTCACATGATTTCAGGTTAAATACACCTGTCTCTGGGAGGTCCCACAGTTGGTTAGTACATTTCCTAACAAAAACTACATCATGAAGATGAAGGAACATTCAAAGCAAATCCGGAATAAGGTTCTTCAAAAGCACCAATCAGGGGTAGGATATAAGAACATTTCCAAGGCATTGAATATCCTCTCAGAGCACAGTAAAGTCCATTATTAAGAAATGGAGAGAATATGGCACAACTGTAAATCTGTCTAGAACAGGCCGTCCTCAAAAACGGAGTATCCGGGCGTATAGGGCACTAGTCAGGGAGGCCACCAAGAGGCCTATGGCAACTCTAAAGGAGTTACAGTGTTCCACGGCTGAGCTGGGAGACACTGTGCATATGGCAACAATAGCCCGGGTGCTTCACAAAACTGGCCTTTATGGGAGAGTGGCAAAAAGAAAGCCATTGTTGAAAAAAACTCGCATCAAATCTCGGCTAGAGTTTCCCAGAAGGCAGGTGGGAGACTCTGAGACCAAGTGGAAGAAGATTCTATGGTCTGATGAGACCAAAATAGAGCTTTTTGTCCTCAACGCTAAGCGCTATGTTTGCCACTGATCAACACAAGAAAAGTCCATAATGTCAAAGTGAAAAATAAAATCTACAAATTGTTCTAAATTAATTACAAATATAAAACAGAAAATAATTGATTGCATAAGTATTCACCCCCTTTGCTATGACACACCTAAATAAGCTCTGGTGCAACCAATTGTCTTTAGAAGTCACATAATTAGTTGAATGGAGTCCACCTGTGTGCAATTGAGGTGTTTCACATGATTTCAGGTTAAATAGACCTGTCTCTGGGAGGTCCCACAGTTGGTTAGTACATTTCCTAACAAAAACTACATGATGAAGATGAAGGAACATTCAAAGCAAATCCGGAATAAGGTTCTTCAAAAGCACCAATCAGGGGTAGGATATAAGAACATTTCCAAGGCATTGAATATCCTCTCAGAGCACAGTAAAGTCCATTATTAAGAAATGGAGAGAATATGGCACAACTGTGAATCTGTCTAGAACAGGCCGTCCTCAAAAACGGAGTATCCGGGCGTATAGGGCACTAGTCAGGGAGGCCACCAAGAGGCCTATGGCAACTCTAAAGGAGTTACAGTGTTCCACGGCTGAGCTGGGAGACACTGTGCATATGGCAACAATAGCCCGGGTGCTTCACAAAACTGGCCTTTATGGGAGAGTGGCAAAAAGAAAGCCATTGTTGAAAAGAACTCGCATCAAATCTCGGCTAGAGTTTCCCAGAAGACATGTGGGAGACTCTGAGACCAAGTGGAAGAAGATTCTATGGTCTGATGAGACCAAAATAGAGCTTTTTGGCCTCAACGCTAAGCGTTATGTTTGCCACTGATCAACACAAGAAAAGTCCATAATGTCAAAGTGAAAAATAAAATCTACAAATTGTTCTAAATTAATTACAAATATAAAACAGAAAATAATTGATTGCATAAGTATTCATCCCCTTTGCTATGACACACCTAAATAAGCTCTGGTGCAACCAGTTGTCTTTAGAAGTCACATAATTAGTTTAATGGAGTCCACCTGTGTGCAATTAAGGTGTTTCACATGATTTCAGGTTAAATACACCTGTCTCTGGGAGGTCCCACAGTTGGTTAGTACATTTCCTAAGAAAAACTACATCATGAAGATGAAGGAACATTCAAAGCAAATCCGGAATAAGGTTCTTCAAAAGCACCAATCGGGTAGGATATAAGAACATTTCCAAGGCATTGAATATCCTCTCAGACCACAGTAAAGTCCATTATTAAGAAATGGAGAGAATATGGCACAACTGTGAATCTGTCTAGAACAGGCCGTCCTCAAAAACGGAGTATCCGGGCGTATAGGGCACTAGTCAGGGAGGCCACCAAGAGGCCTATGGCAACTCTAAAGGAGTTACAGCGTTCCACGGCTGAGCTGGGAGACACTGTGCATATGGCAACAATAGCCCGGGTGCTTCACAAAACTGGCCTTTCTGGGAAAGTGGCAAAAAGAAAGCCATTGTTGAAAAAAACTCGCATCAAATCTCGGCTAGAGTTTCCCAGAAGGCATGTGGGAGACTCTGAGACCAAGTGGAAGAAGATTCTATGGTCTGATGAGACCAAAATAGAGCTTTTTGGCCTCAACGCTAAGCGCTATGTTTGCCACTGATCAACACAAGAAAAGTCCATAATGTCAAAGTGAAAAATAAAATCTACAAATTGTTCTAAATTAATTACAAATCTAAAACAGAAAATAATTGATTGCATAAGTATTCACCCCCTTTGCTATGACACACCAAAATAAGCTCTGGTGCAACCAATTGTCTTTAGAAGTCACATAATTAGTTGAATGGAGTCCACCTGTGTGCAATTAAGGTGTTTCACATGATTTCAGGTTAAATACACCTGTCTCTGGGAGGTCCCACAGTTGGTTAGTACATTTCCTAACAAAAACTACATCATGAAGATGAAGGAACATTCAAAGCAAATCCGGAATAAGGTTCTTCAAAAGCACCAATCAGGGGTAGGATATAAGAACATTTCCAAGGCATTGAATATCATCTCAGAGCACAGTAAAGTCCATTATTAAGAAATGGAGAGAATATGGCACAACTGTGAATCTGTCTAGAACAGGCCGTCCTCAAAAACGGAGTATCCGGGCGTATAGGGCACTAGTCAGGGAGGCCACCAAGAGGCCTATGGCAACTCTAAAGGAGTTACAGTGTTCCACAGCTGAGCTGGGAGACACTGTGCATATGGCAACAATAGCCCGGGTGCTTCACAAAACTGGCCTTTATGGGAGAGTGGCAAAAAGAAAGCCATTGTTGAAAAAAACTCGCATCAAATCTCGGCTAGAGTTTCCCAGAAGGCATGTGGGAGACTCTGAGACCAAGTGGAAGAAGATTCTATGGTCTGATGAGACCAAAATAGAGCTTTTTGGCCTCAAAGCTAAGCGCTATGCTTGCCACTGATCAACACAAGAAAAGTCCATAATGTCAAAGTGAAAAATAAAATCTACAAATTGTTCTAAATTAATTACAAATATAAAACAGAAAATAATTGATTGCATAAGTATTCACCCCCTTTGCTATGACACACCTAAATAAGCTCTGGTGCAACCAATTGTCTTTAGAAGTCACATAATTAGTTGAATGGAGTCCACCTGTGTGCAATTAAGGTGTTTCACATGATTTCAGGTTAAATACACCTGTCTCTGGGAGGTCCCACAGTTGGTTAGTACATTTCCTAACAAAAACTACATCATGAAGATGAAGGAACATTCAAAGCAAATCCGGAATAAGGTTCTTCAAAAGCACCAATCAGGGGTAGGATATAAGAACATTTCCAAGGCATTGAATATCATCTCAGAGCACAGTAAAGTCCATTATTAAGAAATGGAGAGAATATGGCACAACTGTGAATCTGTCTAGAACAGGCCGTCCTCAAAAACGGAGTATCCGGGCGTATAGGGCACTAGTCAGGGAGGCCACCAAGAGGCCTATGGCAACTCTAAAGGAGTTACAGTGTTCCACAGCTGAGCTGGGAGACACTGTGCATATGGCAACAATAGCCCGGGTGCTTCACAAAACTGGCCTTTATGGGAGAGTGGCAAAAAGAAAGCCATTGTTGAAAAAAACTCGCATCAAATCTCGGCTAGAGTTTCCCAGAAGGCATGTGGGAGACTCTGAGACCAAGTGGAAGAAGATTCTATGGTCTGATGAGACCAAAATAGAGCTTTTTGGCCTCAAAGCTAAGCGCTATGCTTGCCACTGATCAACACAAGAAAAGTCCATAATGTCAAAGTGAAAAATAAAATCTACAAATTGTTCTAAATTAATTACAAATATAAAACAGAAAATAATTGATTGCATAAGTATTCACCCCCTTTGCTATGACACACCTAAATAAGCTCTGGTGCAACCAATTGTCTTTAGAAGTCACATAATTAGTTGAATGGAGTCCACCTGTGTGCAATTAAGGTGTTTCACATGATTTCAGGTTAAATACACCTGTCTCTGGGAGGTCCCACAGTTGGTTAGTACATTTCCTAACAAAAACTACATCATGAAGATGAAGGAACATTCAAAGCAAATCCGGAATAAGGTTCTTCAAAAGCACCAATCAGGGGTAGGATATAAGAACATTTCCAAGGCATTGAATATCCTCTCACAGCACAGTAAAGTCCATTATTAAGCAACGGAGAGAATATGGCACAACTATGAATCTGTCTAGAACAGGCCATCGTCATAAACGGAGTATCCGGGCGTATAGGGCACTAGTCAGGGAGGCCACCAAGAGGCCTATGGCAACTCTAAAGGAGTTACAGTGTTCCACGGCTGAGCTGGGAGACACTGTGCATATGGCAACAATAGCCCGGGTGCTTCACAAAACTGGCCTTTATGGGAGAGTTGCAAAAAGAAAGCCATTGTTGAAAAAAACTCGCATCAAATCTCGGCTAGAGTTTCCCAGAAGGCATGTGGGAGACTCTGAGACCAAGTGGAAGAAGATTCTATGGTCTGATGAGACCAAAATAGAGCTTTTTGGCCTCAACGCTAAGCGCTATGTTTGCCACTGATCAACACAAGAAAAGTCCATAATGTCAAAGTGAAAAATAAAATCTACAAATTGTTCTAAATTAATTACAAATATAAAACAGAAAATAATTGATTGCATAAGTATTCACCCCCTTTGCTATGACACACCTAAATAAGCTCTGGTGCAACCAGTTGTCTTTAGAAGTCACATAATTAGTTGAATGGAGTCCACCTGTGTGCAATTAAGGTGTTTCACATGATTTCAGGTTAAATACACCTGTCTCTGGGAGGTCCCACAGTTGGTTAGTACATTTCCTAACAAAAACTACATCATGAAGATGAAGGAACATTCAAAGCAAATCCGGAATAAGGTTCTTCAAAAGCACCAATCAGGGGTAGGATATAAGAACATTTCCAAGGCATTGAATATCCTCTCACAGCACAGTAAAGTCCATTATTAAGCAACGGAGAGAATATGGCACAACTGTGAATCTGTCTAGAACAGGCCGTCCTCATAAACGGAGTATCCGGGCGTATAGGGCACTAGTCAGGGAGGCCACCAAGAGGCCTATGGCAACTCTAAAGGAGTTACAGTGTTCCACGGCTGAGCTGGGAGACACTGTGCATATGGCAATAATAGCCCGGGTGCTTCATAAAACTGGCCTTTATGGGAGAGTGGCAAAAAGAAAGCCATTGTTGAAAAAAACTTGCATCAAATCTCGGCTAGAGTTTCCCAGAAGGCATGTGGGAGACTCTGAGACCAAGTGGAAGAAGATTCTATGGTCTGATGAGACCAAAATAGAGCTTTTTGGCCTCAACGCTAAGCGCTATGTTTGCCACTGATCAACACAAGAAAAGTCCATAATGTCAAAGTGAAAAATAAAATCTACAAATTGTTCTAAATTAATTACAAATATAAAACAGAAAATAATTGATTGCATAAGTATTCACCCCCTTTGCTATGACACACCTAAATAAGCTCTGGTGCAGCCAATTGTCTTTAGAAGTCACATAATTAGTTGAATGGAGTCCACCTGTGTGCAATTAAGGTGTTTCACATGATTTCAGGTTAAATACACCTGTCTCTGGGAGGTCCCACAGTTGGTTAGTACATTTCCTAACAAAAACTACATCATGAAGATGAAGGAACATTCAAAGCAAATCCGGAATAAGGTTCTTCAAAAGCACCAATCAGGGGTAGGATATAAGAACATTTCCAAGGCATTGAATATCCTCTCACAGCACAGTAAAGTCCATTATTAAGCAACGGAGAGAATATGTCACAACTGTGAATCTGTCTAGAACAGGCCATCCTCATAAACGGAGTATCCGGGCGTATAGGGCACTAGTCAGGGAGGCCACCAAGAGGCCTATGGCAACTCTAAAGGAGTTACAGTGTTCCACGGCTGAGCTGGGAGACACTGTGCATATGGCAACAATAGCCCGGGTGCTTCACAAAACTGGCCTTTATGGGAGAGTTGCAAAAAGAATGCCATTGTTGAAAAAAACTCGCATCAAATCTCGGCTAGAGTTTCCCAGAAGGCATGTGGGAGACTCTGAGACCAAGTGGAAGAAGATTCTATGGTCTGATGAGACCAAAATAGAGCTTTTTGGCCTCAACGCTAAGCGCTATGTTTGCCACTGATCAACACAAGAAAAGTCCATAATGTCAAAGTGAAAAATAAAATCTACAAATTGTTCTAAATTAATTACAAATATAAAACAGAAAATAATTGATTGCATAAGTATTCACCCCCTTTGCTATGACACACCTAAATAAGCTCTGGTGCAACCAGTTGTCTTTAGAAGTCACATAATTAGTTGAATGGAGTCCACCTGTGTGCAATTAAGGTGTTTCACATGATTTCAGGTTAAATACACCTGTCTCTGGGAGGTCCCACAGTTGGTTAGTACATTTCCTAACAAAAACTACATCATGAAGATGAAGGAACATTCAAAGCAAATCCGGAATAAGGTTCTTCAAAAGCACCAATCAGGGGTAGGATATAAGAACATTTCCAAGGCATTGAATATCATCTCAGAGCACAGTAAAGTCCATTATTAAGAAATGGAGAGAATATGGCACAACTGTGAATCTGTCTAGAACAGGCCGACCTCAAAAACTGAGTATCCGGGCGTATAGGGCACTAGTCAGGGAGTCCACCAAGAGGCCTATGGCAACTCTAAAGGAGTTACAGTGTTCCACGACTGAGCTGGGAGACACTGTGCATATGGCAACAATAGCCCGGGAGCTTCACAAAACTGGCCTTTATGGGGAGAGTGGCAAAAAGAAAGCCATTGTTGAAAAAAACTTGCATCAAATCTCGGCTAGAGTTTCCCAGAAGGCATGTGGGAGACTCTGAGACCAAGTGGAAGAAGATTCTATGGTCTGATGAGACCAAAATAGAGCTTTTTGGCCTCAACACTAAGCGCTATGTTTGCCACTGATCAACACAAGAAAAGTCCATAATGTCAAAGTGAAAAATAAAATCTACAAATTGTTCTAAATTAATTACAAATATAAAACAGAAAATAATTGATTGCATAAGTATTCACCCCCTTTGCTATGACACACCTAAATAAGCTCTGGTGCAACCAGTTGTCTTTAGAAGTCACATAATTAGTTGAATGGAGTCCACCTGTGTGCAATTAAGGTGTTTCACATGATTTCAGGTTAAATACACCTGTCTCTGGGAGGTCCCACAGTTGGTTAGTACATTTCCTAACAAAAACTACATCATGAAGATGAAGGAACATTCAAAGCAAATCCGGAATAAGGTTCTTCAAAAGCACCAATCAGGGGTAGGATATAAGAACATTTCCAAGGCATTGAATATCATCTCAGAGCACAGTAAAGTCCATTATTAAGAAATGGAGAGAATATGGCACAACTGTGAATCTGTCTAGAACAGGCCGTCCTCAAAAACGGAGTATCCGGGCGTATAGGGCAATAGTCAGGGAGGCCACCAAGAGGCCTATGGCAACTCTAAAGGAGTTACAGTGTTCCACGGCTGAGCTGGGAGACACTGTGCATATGGCAACAATAGCCCGGGTGCTTCACAAAACTGGCCTTTATGGGAGAGTGGCAAAAAGAAAGCCATTGTTGAAAAAAACTCGCATCAAATCTCGGCTAGAGTTTCCCAGAAGGCATGTGGGAGACTCTGAGACCAAGTGGAAGAAGATTCTATGGTCTGATGAGACCAAAATAGAGCTTTTTGGCCTCAACGCTAAGCGCTATGTTTGCCACTGATCAACACAAGAAAAGTCCATAATGTCAAAGTGAAAAATAAAATCTACAAATTGTTCTAAATTAATTACAAATATAAAACAGAAAATAATTGATTGCATAAGTATTCACCCCCTTTGCTATGACACACCTAAATAAGCTCTGGTGCAACCAGTTGTCTTTAGAAGTCACATAATTAGTTGAATGGAGTCCACCTGTGTGCAATTAAGGTGTTTCACATGATTTCAGGTTAAATACACCTGTCTCTGGGAGGTCCCACAGTTGGTTAGTACATTTCCTAACAAAAACTACATCATGAAGATGAAGGAACATTCAAAGCAAATCCGGAATAAGGTTCTTCAAAAGCACCAATCAGGGGTAGGATATAAGAACATTTCCAAGGCATTGAATATCCTCTCAGAGCACAGTAAAGTCCATTATTAAGAAATGGAGAGAATATGGCACAACTGTGAATCTGTCTAGAACAGGCCGTCCTCAAAAACGGAGTATCCGGGCGTATAGGGCACTAGTCAGGGAGGCCACCAAGAGGCCTATGGCAACTCTAAAGGAGTTACAGTGTTCCACGGCTGAGCTGGGAGACACTGTGCATATGGCAACAATAGCCCGGGTGCTTCACAAAACTGGCCTTTATGGGAGAGTGGCAAAAAGAAAGCCATTGTTGAAAAAAAACTCGCATCAAATCTCGGCTAGAGTTTCCCAGAAGGCATGTGGGAGACTCTGAGACCAAGTGGAAGAAGATTCTATGGTCTGATGAGACCAAAATAGAGCTTTTTGGCCTCAACGCTAAGCGCTATGTTTGCCACTGATCAACACAAGAAAAGTCCATAATGTCAAAGTGAAAAATAAAATCTACAAATTGTTCTAAATTAATTACAAATATAAAACAGAAAATAATTGATTGCATAAGTATTCACCCCCTTTGCTATGACACACCTAAGTAAGCTCTGGTGCAACCAATTGTCTTTAGAAGTCACATAATTAGTTGAATGGAGTCCACCTGTGTGCAATTAAGGTGTTTAACATGATTTCAGGTTAAATACACCTGTCTCTGGGAGGTCCCACAGTTGGTTAGTACATTTCCTAACAAAAACTACATGATGAAGATGAAGGAACATTCAAAGCAAATCCGGAATAAGGTTCTTCAAAAGCACCAATCAGGGGTAGGATATAAGAACATTTCCAAGGCATTGAATATCCTCTCAGACCACAGTAAAGTCCATTATTAAGAAATGGAGAGAAAATGGCACAACTGTGAATCTGTCTAGAATAGGCCGTCCTCAAAAACGGAGTATCCGGGCGAGAAGTGCACTAGTCAGGGAGGCCACCAAGAGGCCTATGGCAACTCTAAAGGAGTTACAGTGTTCCACGTCTGAGCTGGGAGACACTGTGCATATGGCAACAATAGCCCGGGTGCTTCACAAAACTGGCCTTTCTGGGAAAGTGGCAAAAAGAAAGCCATTGTTGAAAAAAACTCGCATCAAATCTCGGCTAGAGTTTCCCAGAAGGCATGTGGGAGACACTGAGACCAAGTGGAAGAAGATTCTATGGTCTGATGAGACCAAAATAGAGCTTTTTGCCCTCAACGCTAAGCGCTATGTTTCCCACTGATCAACACAAGAAAAGTCCATAATGTCAAAGTGAAAAATAAAATCTACAAATTGTTCTAAATTAATTACAAATATAAAACAGAAAATAATTGATTGCATAAGTATTCACCCCCTTTGCTATGACACACCTAAATAAGCTCTGGTGCAACCAGTTGTCTTTAGAAGTCACATAATTAGTTGAATGGAGTCCACCTGTGTGCAATTAAGGTGTTTCACATGATTTCAGGTTAAATAGACCTGTCTCTGGGAGGTCCCACAGTTGGTTAGTACATTTCCTAACAAAAACTACATCATGAAGATGAAGGAACATTCAAAGCAAATCCGGAATAAGGTTCTTCAAAAGCACCAATCAGGGGTAGGATATAAGAACATTTCCAAGGCATTGAATATCATCTCAGAGCACAGTAAAGTCCATTATTAAGAAATGGAGAGAATATGGCACAACTGTGAATCTGTCTAGAACAGGCCGACCTCAAAAACTGAGTATCCGGGCGTATAGGGCACTAGTCAGGGAGGCCACCAAGAGGCCTATGGCAACTCTAAAGGAGTTACAGTGTTCCACGGCTGAGCTGGGAGACACTGTGCATATGGCAACAATAGCCCGGGAGCTTCACAAAACTGGCCTTTATGGGAGAGTGGCAAAAAGAAAGCCATTGTTGAAAAAAACTTGCATCAAATCTCGGCTAGAGTTTCCCAGAAGGCATGTGGGAGACTCTGAGACCAAGTGGAAGAAGATTCTATGGTCTGATGAGACCAAAATAGAGCTTTTTGGCCTCAACACTAAGCGCTATGTTTGCCACTGATCAACACAAGAAAAGTCCATAATGTCAAAGTGAAAAATAAAATCTACAAATTGTTCTAAATTAATTACAAATATAAAACAGAAAATAATTGATTGCATAAGTATTCACCCCCTTTGCTATGACACACCTAAATAAGCTCTGGTGCAACCAGTTGTCTTTAGAAGTCACATAATTAGTTGAATGGAGTCCACCTGTGTGCAATTAAGGTGTTTCACATGATTTCAGGTTAAATACACCTGTCTCTGGGAGGTCCCACAGTTGGTTAGTACATTTCCTAACAAAAACTACATCATGAAGATGAAGGAACATTCAAAGCAAATCCGGAATAAGGTTCTTCAAAAGCACCAATCAGGGGTAGGATATAAGAACATTTCCAAGGCATTGAATATCATCTCAGAGCACAGTAAAGTCCATTATTAAGAAATGGAGAGAATATGGCACAACTGTGAATCTGTCTAGAACAGGCCGTCCTCAAAAACGGAGTATCCGGGCGTATAGGGCACTAGTCAGGGAGGCCACCAAGAGGCCTATGGCAACTCTAAAGGAGTTACAGTGTTCCACGGCTGAGCTGGGAGACACTGTGCATATGGCAACAATAGCCCGGGTGCTTCACAAAACTGGCCTTTATGGGAGAGTGGCAAAAAGAAAGCCATTGTTGAAAAAAACTCGCATCAAATCTCGGCTAGAGTTTCCCAGAAGGCATGTGGGAGACTCTGAGACCAAGTGGAAGAAGATTCTATGGTCTGATGAGACCAAAATAGAGCTTTTTGGCCTCAACGCTAAGCGCTATGTTTGCCACTGATCAACACAAGAAAAGTCCATAATGTCAAAGTGAAAAATAAAATCTACAAATTGTTCTAAATTAATTACAAATATAAAACAGAAAATAATTGATTGCATAAGTATTCACCCCCTTTGCTATGACACACCTAAATAAGCTCTGGTGCAACCAATTGTCTTTAGAATTCACATAATTAGTTGAGTGGAGTCCACCTGTGTGCAATTAAGGTGTTTCACATGATTTCAGGTTAAATACACCTGTCTCTGGGAGGTCCCACAGTTGGTTAGTACATTTCCTAACAAAAACTACATCATGAAGATGAAGGAACATTCAAAGCAAATCCGGAATAAGGTTCTTCAAAAGCACCAATCAGGGGTAGGATATAAGAACATTTCCAAGGCATTGAATATCCTCTCAGAGCACAGTAAAGTCCATTATTAAAAAATGGAGAGAATATGGCACAACTGTGAATCTGTCTAGAACAGGCCGTCCTCAAAAACGGAGTATCTGGGCGTATAGGGCACTAGTCAGGGAGGCCACCAAGAGGCCTATGGCAACTCTAAAGGAGTTACAGTGTTCCACGGCTGAGCTGGGAGACACTGTGCATATGGCAACAATAGCCCGGGTGCTTCACAAAACTGGCCTTTATGGGAGAGTGGCAAAAAGAAAGCCATTGTTGAAAAAAACTCGCATCAAATCTCGGCTAGAGTTTCCCAGAAGGCATGTGGGAGACTCTGAGACCAAGTGGAAGAAGATTCTATGGTCTGATGAGACCAAAATAGAGCTTTTTGGCCTCAAAGCTAAGCGCTATGCTTGCCACTGATCAACACAAGAAAAGTCCATAATGTCAAAGTGAAAAATAAAATCTACAAATTGTTCTAAATTAATTACAAATATAAAACAGAAAATAATTGATTGCATAAGTATTCACCCCCTTTGCTATGACACACCTAAATAAGCTCTGGTGCAACCAATTGTCTTTAGAAGTCACATAATTAGTTGAGTGGAGTCCACCTGTGTGCAATTAAGGTGTTTCACATGATTTCAGGTTAAATACACCTGTCTCTGGGAGGTCCCACAGTTGGTTAGTACATTTCCTAACAAAAACTACATGATGAAGATGAAGGAACATTCAAAGCAAATCCGGAATAAGGTTCTTCAAAAGCACCAATCAGGGGTAGGATATAAGAACATTTCCAAGGCATTGAATATCATCTCAGAGCACAGTAAAGTCCATTATTAAGAAATGGAGAGAATATGGCACAACTGTGAATCTGTCTAGAACAGGCCGTCCTCAAAAACGGAGTATATGGGCGTATAGGGCACTAGTCAGGGAGGCCACCAAGAGGCCTATGGCAACTCTAAAGGAGTTACAGTGTTCCACGGCTGAGCTGGGAGACACTGTGCATATGGCAACAATAGCCCGGGTGCTTCACAAAACTGGTCTTTATGGGAGAGTGGCAAAAAGAAAGCCATTGTTGAAAAAAACTCGCATCAAATCTCGGCTAGAGTTTCCCAGAAGGCATGTGGGAGACTCTGAGACCAAGTGGAAGAAGATTCTATGGTCTGATGAGACCAAAATAGAGCTTTTTGGCCTCAAAGCTAAGCGCTATGTTTGCCACTGATCAACACAAGAAAAGTCCATAATGTCAAAGTGAAAAATAAAATCTACAAATTGTTCTAAATTAATTACAAATATAAAACAGAAAATAATTGATTGCATAAGTATTCACCCCCTTTGCTATGACACACCTAAATAAGCTCTGGTGCAACCAATTGTCTTTAGAAGTCACATAATTAGTTGAGTGGAGTCCACCTGTGTGCAATTAAGGTGTTTCACATGATTTCAGGTTAAATACACCTGTCTCTGGGAGGTCCCACAGTTGGTTAGTACATTTCCTAACAAAAACTACACGATGAAGATGAAGGAACATTCAAAGCAAATCCGGAATAAGGTTCTTCAAAAGCACCAATCAGGGGTAGGATATAAGAACATTTCCAAGGCATTGAATATCATCTCAGAGCACAGTAAAGTCCATTATTAAGAAATGGAGAGAATATGGCACAACTGTGAATCTGTCTAGAACAGGCCGTCCTCAAAAACGGAGTATCCGGGCGTATAGGGCAATAGTCAGGGAGGCCACCAAGAGGCCTATGGCAACTCTAAAGGAGTTACAGTGTTCCACGGCTGAGCTGGGAGACACTGTGCATATGGCAACAATAGCCCGGGTGCTTCACAAAACTGGCCTTTATGGGAGAGTGGCAAAAAGAAAGCCATTGTTGAAAAAAACTCGCATCAAATCTCGGCTAGAGTTTCCCAGAAGGCATGTGGGAGACTCTGAGACCAAGTGGAAGAAGATTCTATGGTCTGATGAGACCAAAATAGAGCTTTTTGGCCTCAACGCTAAGCGCTATGTTTGCCACTGATCAACACAAGAAAAGTCCATAATGTCAAAGTGAAAAATAAAATCTACAAATTGTTCTAAATTAATTACAAATATAAAACAGAAAATAATTGATTGCATAAGTATTCACCCCCTTTGCTATGACACACCTAAATAAGCTCTGGTGCAACCAATTGTCTTTAGAATTCACATAATTAGTTGAGTGGAGTCCACCTGTGTGCAATTAAGGTGTTTCACATGATTTCAGGTTAAATACACCTGTCTCTGGGAGGTCCCACAGTTGGTTAGTACATTTCCTAACAAAAACTACATCATGAAGATGAAGGAACATTCAAAGCAAATCCGGAATAAGGTTCTTCAAAAGCACCAATCAGGGGTAGGATATAAGAACATTTCCAAGGCATTGAATATCCTCTCAGAGCACAGTAAAGTCCATTATTAAGAAATGGAGAGAATATGGCACAACTGTGAATCTGTCTAGAACAGGCCGTCCTCAAAAACGGAGTATCTGGGCGTATAGGGCACTAGTCAGGGAGGCCACCAAGAGGCCTATGGCAACTCTAAAGGAGTTACAGTGTTCCACGGCTGAGCTGGGAGACACTGTGCATATGGCAACAATAGCCCGGGTGCTTCACAAAACTGGCCTTTATGGGAGAGTGGCAAAAAGAAAGCCATTGTTGAAAAAAACTCGCATCAAATCTCGGCTAGAGTTTCCCAGAAGGCATGTGGGAGACTCTGAGACCAAGTGGAAGAAGATTCTATGGTCTGATGAGACCAAAATAGAGCTTTTTGGCCTCAAAGCTAAGCGCTATGCTTGCCACTGATCAACACAAGAAAAGTCCATAATGTCAAAGTGAAAAATAAAATCTACAAATTGTTCTAAATTAATTACAAATATAAAACAGAAAATAATTGATTGCATAAGTATTCACCCCCTTTGCTATGACACACCTAAATAAGCTCTGGTGCAACCAATTGTCTTTAGAAGTCACATAATTAGTTGAGTGGAGTCCACCTGTGTGCAATTAAGGTGTTTCACATGATTTCAGGTTAAATACACCTGTCTCTGGGAGGTCCCACAGTTGGTTAGTACATTTCCTAACAAAAACTACATGATGAAGATGAAGGAACATTCAAAGCAAATCCGGAATAAGGTTCTTCAAAAGCACCAATCAGGGGTAGGATATAAGAACATTTCCAAGGCATTGAATATCATCTCAGAGCACAGTAAAGTCCATTATTAAGAAATGGAGAGAATATGGCACAACTGTGAATCTGTCTAGAACAGGCCGTCCTCAAAAACGGAGTATCTGGGCGTATAGGGCACTAGTCAGGGAGGCCACCAAGAGGCCTATGGCAACTCTAAAGGAGTTACAGTGTTCCACGGCTGAGCTGGGAGACACTGTGCATATGGCAACAATAGCCCGGGTGCTTCACAAAACTGGTCTTTATGGGAGAGTGGCAAAAAGAAAGCCATTGTTGAAAAAAACTCGCATCAAATCTCGGCTAGAGTTTCCCAGAAGGCATGTGGGAGACTCTGAGACCAAGTGGAAGAAGATTCTATGGTCTGATGAGACCAAAATAGAGCTTTTTGGCCTCAACGCTAAGCGCTATGTTTGCCACTGATCAACACAAGAAAAGTCCATAATGTCAAAGTGAAAAATAAAATCTACAAATTGTTCTAAATTAATTACAAATATAAAACAGAAAATAATTGATTGCATAAGTATTCACCCCCTTTGCTATGACACACCTAAATAAGCTCTGGTGCAACCAATTGTCTTTAGAAGTCACATAATTAGTTGAGTGGAGTCCACCTGTGTGCAATTAAGGTGTTTCACATGATTTCAGGTTAAATACACCTGTCTCTGGGAGGTCCCACAGTTGGTTAGTACATTTCCTAACAAAAACTACACGATGAAGATGAAGGAACATTCAAAGCAAATCCGGAATAAGGTTCTTCAAAAGCACCAATCAGGGGTAGGATATAAGAACATTTCCAAGGCATTGAATATCATCTCAGAGCACAGTAAAGTCCATTATTAAGAAATGGAGAGAATATGGCACAACTGTGAATCTGTCTAGAACAGGCCGTCCTCAAAAACGGAGTATCCGGGCGTATAGGGCACTAGTCAGGGAGGCCACCAAGAGGCCTATGGCAACTCTAAAGGAGTTACAGTGTTCCACGGCTGAGCTGGGAGACACTGTGCATATGGCAACAATAGCCCGGGTGCTTCACAAAACTGGCCTTTATGGGAGAGTGGCAAAAAGTAAGCCATTGTTGAAAAAAACTCGCATCAAATCTCGGCTAGAGTTTCCCAGAAGGCATGTGGGAGACTCTGAGACCAAGTGGAAGAAGATTCTATGGTCTGATGAGACCAAAATAGAGCTTTTTGGCCTCAACGCTAAGCGCTATGTTTGCCACTGATCAACACAAGAAAAGTCCATAATGTCAAAGTGAAAAATAAAATCTACAAATTGTTCTAAATTAATTACAAATATAAAACAGAAAATAATTGATTGCATAAGTATTCACCCCCTTTGCTATGACACACCTAAATAAGCTCTGGTGCAACCAATTGTCTTTAGAATTCACATAATTAGTTGAGTGGAGTCCACCTGTGTGCAATTAAGGTGTTTCACATGATTTCAGGTTAAATACACCTGTCTCTGGGAGGTCCCACAGTTGGTTAGTACATTTCCTAACAAAAACTACATCATGAAGATGAAGGAACATTCAAAGCAAATCCGGAATAAGGTTCTTCAAAAGCACCAATCAGGGGTAGGATATAAGAACATTTCCAAGGCATTGAATATCCTCTCAGAGCACAGTAAAGTCCATTATTAAGAAATGGAGAGAATATGGCACAACTGTGAATCTGTCTAGAACAGGCCGTCCTCAAAAACGGAGTATCTGGGCGTATAGGGCACTAGTCAGGGAGGCCACCAAGAGGCCTATGGCAACTCTAAAGGAGTTACAGTGTTCCACGGCTGAGCTGGGAGACACTGTGCATATGGCAACAATAGCCCGGGTGCTTCACAAAACTGGCCTTTATGGGAGAGTGGCAAAAAGAAAGCCATTGTTGAAAAAAACTCGCATCAAATCTCGGCTAGAGTTTCCCAGAAGGCATGTGGGAGACTCTGAGACCAAGTGGAAGAAGATTCTATGGTCTGATGAGACCAAAATAGAGCTTTTTGGCCTCAAAGCTAAGCGCTATGCTTGCCACTGATCAACACAAGAAAAGTCCATAATGTCAAAGTGAAAAATAAAATCTACAAATTGTTCTAAATTAATTACAAATATAAAACAGAAAATAATTGATTGCATAAGTATTCACCCCCTTTGCTATGACACACCTAAATAAGCTCTGGTGCAACCAATTGTCTTTAGAAGTCACATAATTAGTTGAGTGGAGTCCACCTGTGTGCAATTAAGGTGTTTCACATGATTTCAGGTTAAATACACCTGTCTCTGGGAGGTCCCACAGTTGGTTAGTACATTTCCTAACAAAAACTACATGATGAAGATGAAGGAACATTCAAAGCAAATCCGGAATAAGGTTCTTCAAAAGCACCAATCAGGGGTAGGATATAAGAACATTTCCAAGGCATTGAATATCATCTCAGAGCACAGTAAAGTCCATTATTAAGAAATGGAGAGAATATGGCACAACTGTGAATCTGTCTAGAACAGGCCGTCCTCAAAAACGGAGTATCTGGGCGTATAGGGCACTAGTCAGGGAGGCCACCAAGAGGCCTATGGCAACTCTAAAGGAGTTACAGTGTTCCACGGCTGAGCTGGGAGACACTGTGCATATGGCAACAATAGCCCGGGTGCTTCACAAAACTGGTCTTTATGGGAGAGTGGCAAAAAGAAAGCCATTGTTGAAAAAAACTCGCATCAAATCTCGGCTAGAGTTTCCCAGAAGGCATGTGGGAGACTCTGAGACCAAGTGGAAGAAGATTCTATGGTCTGATGAGACCAAAATAGAGCTTTTTGGCCTCAAAGCTAAGCGCTATGTTTGCCACTGATCAACACAAGAAAAGTCCATAATGTCAAAGTGAAAAATAAAATCTACAAATTGTTCTAAATTAATTACAAATATAAAACAGAAAATAATTGATTGCATAAGTATTCACCCCCTTTGCTATGACACACCTAAATAAGCTCTGGTGCAACCAATTGTCTTTAGAAGTCACATAATTAGTTGAGTGGAGTCCACCTGTGTGCAATTAAGGTGTTTCACATGATTTCAGGTTAAATACACCTGTCTCTGGGAGGTCCCACAGTTGGTTAGTACATTTCCTAACAAAAACTACACGATGAAGATGAAGGAACATTCAAAGCAAATCCGGAATAAGGTTCTTCAAAAGCACCAATCAGGGGTAGGATATAAGAACATTTCCAAGGCATTGAATATCATCTCAGAGCACAGTAAAGTCCATTATTAAGAAATGGAGAGAATATGGCACAACTGTGAATCTGTCTAGAACAGGCCGTCCTCAAAAACGGAGTATCCGGGCGTATAGGGCAATAGTCAGGGAGGCCACCAAGAGGCCTATGGCAACTCTAAAGGAGTTACAGTGTTCCACGGCTGAGCTGGGAGACACTGTGCATATGGCAACAATAGCCCGGGTGCTTCACAAAACTGGCCTTTATGGGAGAGTGGCAAAAAGAAAGCCATTGTTGAAAAAAACTCGCATCAAATCTCGCCTAGAGTTTCCCAGAAGGCATGTGGGAGACTCTGAGACCAAGTGGAAGAAGATTCTATGGTCTGATGAGACCAAAATAGAGCTTTTTGGCCTCAACGCTAAGCGCTATGTTTGCCACTGATCAACACAAGAAAAGTCCATAATGTCAAAGTGAAAAATAAAATCTACAAATTGTTCTAAATTAATTACAAATATAAAACAGAAAATAATTGATTGCATAAGTATTCACCCCCTTTGCTATGACTCACCTAAATAAGCTCTGGTGCAACCAATTGTCTTTAGAAGTCACATAATTAGTTGAATGGAGTCCACCTGTGTGCAATTAAGGTGTTTAACATGATTTCAGGTTAAATACACCTGTCTCTGGGAGGTCCCACAGTTGGTTGGTACATTTCCTAACAAAAACTACATGATGAAGATGAAGGAACATTCAAAGCAAATCCGGAATAAGGTTCTTCAAAAGCACCAATCAGGGGTAGGATATAAGAACATTTCCAAGGCATTGAATATCCTCTCAGACCACAGTAAAGTCCATTATTAAGAAATGGAGAGAAAATGGCACAACTGTGAATCTGTCTAGAACAGGCCGTCCTCAAAAACGGAGTATCCGGGCGAGAAGTGCACTAGTCAGGGAGGCCACCAAGAGGCCTATGGCAACTCTAAAGGAGTTACAGTGTTCCACGGCTGAGCTGGGAGACACTGTGCATATGGCAACAATAGCCCGGGTGCTTCACAAAACTGGCCTTTCTGGGAAAGTGGCAAAAAGAAAGCCATTGTTGAAAAAAACTCGCATCAAATCTCGGCTAGAGTTTCCCAGAAGGCATGTGGGAGACTCTGAGACCAAGTGGAAGAAAATTCTATGGTCTGATGAGACCAAAATAGAGCTTTTTGCCCTCAACGCTAAGCGCTATGTTTCCCACTGATCAACACAAGAAAAGTCCATAATGTCAAAGTGAAAAATAAAATCTACAAATTGTTCTAAATTAATTACAAATATAAAACAGAAAATAATTGATTGCATAAGTATTCACCCCCTTTGCTATGACACACCTAAATAAGCTCTGGTGCAACCAGTTGTCTTTAGAAGTCACATAATTAGTTGAATGGAGTCCACCTGTGTGCAATTAAGGTGTTTCACATGATTTCAGGTTAAATACACCTGTCTCTGGGAGGTCCCACAGTTGGTTAGTACATTTCCTAACAAAAACTACATGATGAAGATGAAGGAACATTCAAAGCAAATCCGGAATAAGGTTCTTCAAAAGCACCAATCAGGGGTAGGATATAAGAACATTTCCAAGGCATTGAATATCATCTCAGAGCACAGTAAAGTCCATTATTAAGAAATGGAGAGAATATGGCACAACTGTGAATCTGTCTAGAACAGGCCGACCTCAAAAACGGAGTATCCGGGCGTATAGGGCACTAGTCAGGGAGGCCACCAAGAGGCCTATGGCAACTCTAAAGGAGTTACAGTGTTCCACGGCTGAGCTGGGAGACACTGTGCATATGGCAACAATAGCCCGGGAGCTTCACAAAACTGGCCTTTATGGGAGAGTGGCAAAAAGAAAGCCATTGTTGAAAAAAACTTGCATCAAATCTCGGCTAGAGTTTCCCAGAAGGCATGTGGGAGACTCTGAGACCAAGTGGAAGAAGATTCTATGGTCTGATGAGACCAAAATAGAGCTTTTTGGCCTCAACACTAAGCGCTATGTTTGCCACTGATCAACACAAGAAAAGTCCATAATGTCAAAGTGAAAAATAAAATCTACAAATTGTTCTAAATTAATTACAAATATAAAACAGAAAATAATTGATTGCATAAGTATTCACCCCCTTTGCTATGACACACCTAAATAAGCTCTGGTGCAACCAGTTGTCTTTAGAAGTCACATAATTAGTTGAATGGAGTCCACCTGTGTGCAATTAAGGTGTTTCACATGATTTCAGGTTAAATACACCTGTCTCTGGGAGGTCCCACAGTTGGTTAGTACATTTCCTAACAAAAACTACATCATGAAGATGAAGGAACATTCAAAGCAAATCCGGAATAAGGTTCTTCAAAAGCACCAATCAGGGGTAGGATATAAGAACATTTCCAAGGCATTGAATATCCTCTCAGAGCACAGTAAAGTCCATTATTAAGAAATGGAGAGAATATGGCACAACTGTGAATCTGTCTAGAACAGGCCGTCCTCAAAAACGGAGTATCCGGGCGTATAGGGCACTAGTCAGGGAGGCCACCAAGAGGCCTATGGCAACTCTAAAGGAGTTACAGTGTTCCACGGCTGAGCTGGGAGACACTGTGCATATGGCAACAATAGCCCGGGTGCTTCATAAAACTGGCCTTTATGGGAGAGTGGCAAAAAGAAAGCCATTGTTGAAAAAAACTCGCATCAAATCTCGGCTAGAGTTTCCCAGAAGGCATGTGGGAGACTCTGAGACCAAGTGGAAGAAGATTCTATGGTCTGATGAGACCAAAATAGAGCTTTTTGGCCTCAAAGCTAAGCGCTATGTTTGCCACTGATCAACACAAGAAAAGTCCATAATGTCAAAGTGAAAAATAAAATCTACAAATTGTTCTAAATTAATTACAAATATAAAACAGAAAATAATTGATTGCATAAGTATTCACCCCCTTTGCTATGACACACCTAAATAAGCTCTGGTGCAACCAATTGTCTTTAGAAGTCACATAATTAGTTGAGTGGAGTCCACCTGTGTGCAATTAAGGTGTTTCACATGATTTCAGGTTAAATACACCTGTCTCTGGGAGGTCCCACAGTTGGTTAGTACATTTCCTAACAAAAACTACATCATGAAGATGAAGGAACATTCAAAGCAAATCCGGAATATGGTTCTTCAAAAGCACCAATCAGGGGTAGGATATAAGAACATTTCCAAGGCATTGAATATCTCTCAGAGCACAGCAAAGTCCATTATTAAAAATTGGAGAGAATATGGCACAACTGTGAATCTGTCTAGAACAGGCCGTCCTCAAAAACGGAGTATCCGGGCGTATAGGGCACTAGTCAGGGAGGCCACCAAGAGGCCTATGGCAACTCTGAAGGAGTTACAGTGTTCCACGGCTGAGCTGGGAGACACTGTGCATATGGCAACAATAGCCCGGGTGCTTCACAAAACTGGCCTTTATGGGAGAGTGGCAAAAAGAAAGCCATTGTTGAAAAAAACTCGCATCAAATCTCGGCTAGAGTTTCCCAGAAGGCATGTGGGAGACTCTGAGACCAAGTGGAAGAAGATTCTATGGTCTGATGAGACCAAAATAGAGCTTTTTGGCCTCAACGCTAAGCGCTATGTTTGCCACTGATCAACACAAGAAAAGTCCATAATGTCAAAGTGAAAAATAAAATCTACAAATTGTTCTAAATTAATTACAAATATAAAACAGAAAATAATTGATTGCATAAGTATTCACCCCCTTTGCTATGACACACCTAAGTAAGCTCTGGTGCAACCAATTGTCTTTAGAAGTCACATAATTAGTTGAATGGAGTCCACCTGTGTGCAATTAAGGTGTTTAACATGATTTCAGGTTAAATACACCTGTCTCTGGGAGGTCCCACAGTTGGTTAGTACATTTCCTAACAAAAACTACATGATGAAGATGAAGGAACATTCAAAGCAAATCCGGAATAAGGTTCTTCAAAAGCACCAATCAGGGGTAGGATATAAGAACATTTCCAAGGCATTGAATATCCTCTCAGACCACAGTAAAGTCCATTATTAAGAAATGGAGAGAAAATGGCACAACTGTGAATCTGTCTAGAACAGGCCGTCCTCAAAAACGGAGTATCCGGGCGAGAAGTGCACTAGTCAGGGAGGCCACCAAGAGGCCTATGGCAACTCTAAAGGAGTTACAGTGTTCCACGGCTGAGCTGGGAGACACTGTGCATATGGCAACAATAGCCCGGGTGCTTCACAAAACTGGCCTTTATGGGAGAGTGGCAAAAAGAAAGCCATTGTTGAAAAAAACTCGCATCAAATCTCGGCTAGAGTTTCCCAGAAGGCATGTGGGAGACTCTGAGACCAAGTGGAAGAAGATTCTATGGTCTGATGAGACCAAAATAGAGCTTTTTGGCCTGAAAGCTAAGCGCTATGTTTGCCACTGATCAACACAAGAAAAGTCCATAATGTCAAAGTGAAAAATAAAATCTACAAATTGTTCTAAATTAATTACAAATATAAAACAGAAAATAATTGATTGCATAAGTATTCACCCCCTTTGCTATGACACACCTAAATAAGCTCTGGTGCAACCAATTGTCTTTAGAAGTCACATAATTAGTTGAGTGGAGTCCACCTGTGTGCAATTAAGGTGTTTCACATGATTTCAGGTTAAATACACCTGTCTCTGGGAGGTCCCACAGTTGGTTAGTACATTTCCTAACAAAAACTACATCATGAAGATGAAGGAACATTCAAAGCAAATCCGGAATAAGGTTCTTCAAAAGCACCAATCAGGGGTAGGATATAAGAACATTTCCAAGGCATTGAATATCATCTCAGAGCACAGTAAAGTCCATTATTAAAAATTGGAGAGAATATGGCACAACTGTGAATCTGTCTAGAACAGGCCGTCCTCAAAAACGGAGTATCCGGGCGTATAGGGCACTAGTCAGGGAGGCCACCAAGAGGCCTATGGCAACTCTAAAGGAGTTACAGTGTTCCACGGCTGAGCTGGGAGACACTGTGCATATGGCAACAATAGCCCGGGTGCTTCACAAAACTGGCCTTTATGGGAGAGTGGCAAAAAGAAAGCCATTGTTGAAAAAAACTCGCATCAAATCTCGGCTAGAGTTTCCCAGAAGGCATGTGGGAGACTCTGAGACCAAGTGGAAGAAGATTCTATGGTCTGATGAGACCAAAATAGAGCTTTTTGGCCTCAACGCTAAGCGCTATGTTTGCCACTGATCAACACAAGAAAAGTCCATAATGTCAAAGTGAAAAATAAAATCTACAAATTGTTCTAAATTAATTACAAATATAAAACAGAAAATAATTGATTGCATAAGTATTCACCCCCTTTGCTATGACACACCTAAATAAGCTCTGGTGCAACCAGTTGTCTTTAGAAGTCACATAATTATTTGAATGGAGTCCACCTGTGTGCAATTAAGGTGTTTCACATGATTTCAGGTTAAATACACCTGTCTCTGGGAGGTCCCACAGTTGGTTAGTACATTTCCTAACAAAAACTACATCATGAAGATGAAGGAACATTCAAAGCAAATCCGGAATAAGGTTCTTCAAAAGCACCAATCAGGGGTAGGATATAAGAACATTTCCAAGGCATTGAATATCTCTCAGAGCACAGCAAAGTCCATTATTAAAAATTGGAGAGAATATGGCACAACTGTGAATCTGTCTAGAACAGGCCGTCCTCAAAAACGGAGTATCCGGGCGTATAGGGCACTAGTCAGGGAGGCCACCAAGAGGCCTATGGCAACTCTGAAGGAGTTACAGTGTTCCACGGCTGAGCTGGGAGACACTGTGCATATGGCAACAATAGCCCGGGTGCTTCACAAAACTGGCCTTTATGGGAGAGTGGCAAAAAGAAAGCCATTGTTGAAAAAAACTCGCATCAAATCTCGGCTAGAGTTTCCCAGAAGGCATGTGGGAGACTCTGAGACCAAGTGGAAGAAGATTCTATGGTCTGATGAGACCAAAATAGAGCTTTTTGGCCTCAACGCTAAGCGCTATGTTTGCCACTGATCAACACAAGAAAAGTCCATAATGTCAAAGTGAAAAATAAAATCTACAAATTGTTCTAAATTAATTACAAATATAAAACAGAAAATAATTGATTGCATAAGTATTCACCCCCTTTGCTATGACACACCTAAATAAGCTCTGGTGCAACCAATTGTCTTTAGAAGTCACATAATTAGTTGAGTGGAGTCCACCTGTGTGCAATTAAGGTGTTTCACATGATTTGAGGTAAATACACCTGTCTCTGGGAGGTCCCACAGTTGGTTAGTACATTTCCTAACAAAAACTACATCATGAAGATGAAGGAACATTCAAAGCAAATCCGGAATAAGGTTCTTCAAAAGCACCAATCAGGGGTAGGATATAAGAACATTTCCAAGGCATTGAATATCCTCTCAGAGCACAGTAAAGTCCATTATTAAGAAATGGAGAGAATATGGCACAACTGTGAATCTGTCTAGAACAGGCCGTCCTCAAAAACGGAGTATCCGGGCGTATAGGGCACTAGTCAGGGAGGCCACCAAGAGGCCTATGGCAACTCTGAAGGAGTTACAGTGTTCCACGGCTGAGCTGGGAGACACTGTGCATATGGCAACAATAGCCCGGGTGCTTCACAAAACTGGCCTTTATGGGAGAGTGGCAAAAAGAAAGCCATTGTTGAAAAATACTCGCATCAAATCTCGGCTAGAGTTTCCCAGAAGGCATGTGGGAGACTCTGAGACCAAGTGGAAGAAGATTCTATGGTCTGATGAGACCAAAATAGAGCTTTTTGGCCTCAACGCTAAGCGCTATGTTTCCCACTGATCAACACAAGAAAAGTCCATAATGTCAAAGTGAAAAATAAAATCTACAAATTGTTCTAAATTAATTACAAATATAAAACAGAAAATAATTGATTGCATAAGTATTCACCCCCTTTGCTATGACACACCTAAATAAGCTCTGGTGCAACCAATTGTCTTTAGAAGTCACATAATTAGTTGAATGGAGTCCACCTGTGTGCAATTGAGGTGTTTCACATGATTTCAGGTTAAATACACCTGTCTCTGGGAGGTCCCACAGTTGGTTAGTACATTTCCTAACAAAAACTACATGATGAAGATGAAGGAACATTCAAAGCAAATCCGGAATAAGGTTCTTCAAAAGCACCAATCAGGGGTAGGATATAAGAACATTTCCAAGGCATTGAATATCCTCTCAGAGCACAGTAAAGTCCATTATTAAGAAATGGAGAGAATATGGCACAACTGTGAATCTGTCTAGAACAGGCCGTCCTCAAAAACGGAGTATCCGGGCGTATAGGGCACTAGTCAGGGAGGCCACCAAGAGGCCTATGGCAACTCTAAAGGAGTTACAGTGTTCCACGGCTGAGCTGGGAGACACTGTGCATATGGCAACAATAGCCCGGGTGCTTCACAAAACTGGCCTTTATGGGAGAGTGGCAAAAAGAAAGCCATTGTTGAAAAGAACTCGCATCAAATCTCGGCTAGAGTTTCCCAGAAGGCATGTGGGAGACTCTGAGACCAAGTGGAAGAAGATTCTATGGTCTGATGAGACCAAAATAGAGCTTTTTGGCCTCAACACTAAGCGTTATGTTTGCCACTGATCAACACAAGAAAAGTCCATAATGTCAAAGTGAAAAATAAAATCTACAAATTGTTCTAAATTAATTACAAATATAAAACAGAAAATAATTGATTGCATAAGTATTCACCCCCTTTGCTATGACACACCTAAATAAGCTCTGGTGCAACCAGTTGTCTTTAGAAGTCACATAATTAGTTTAATGGAGTCCACCTGTGTGCAATTAAGGTGTTTCACATGATTTCAGGTTAAATACACCTGTCTCTGGGAGGTCCCACAGTTGGTTAGTACATTTCCTAACAAAAACTACATCATGAAGATGAAGGAACATTCAAAGCAAATCCGGAATAAGGTTCTTCAAAAGCACCAATCAGGGGTAGGATATAAGAACATTTCCAAGGCATTGAATATCCTCTCAGAGCACAGTAAAGTCCATTATTAAGAAATGGAGAGAATATGGCACAACTGTGAATCTGTCTAGAACAGGCCGTCCTCAAAAACGGAGTATCCGGGCGTATAGGGCACTAGTCAGGGAGGCCACCAAGAGGCCTATGGCAACTCTAAAGGAGTTACACTGTTCCACGGCTGAGCTGGGAGACACTGTGCATATGGCAACAATAGCCCGGGTGCTTCACAAAACTGGCCTTTATGGGAGAGTGGCAAAAAGAAAGCCATTGTTGAAAAGAACTCGCATCAAATCTCGGCTAGAGTTTCCCAGAAGGCATGTGGGAGACTCTGAGACCAAGTGGAAGAAGATTCTATGGTCTGATGAGACCAAAATAGAGCTTTTTGGCCTCAACGCTAAGCGTTATGTTTGCCACTGATCAACACAAGAAAAGTCCATAATGTCAAAGTGAAAAATAAAATCTACAAATTGTTCTAAATTAATTACAAATATAAAACAGAAAATAATTGATTGCATAAGTATTCACCCCCTTTGCTATGACACACCTAAATAAGCTCTGGTGCAACCAGTTGTCTTTAGAAGTCACATAATTAGTTTAATGGAGTCCACCTGTGTGCAATTAAGGTGTTTCACATGATTTCAGGTTAAATACACCTGTCTCTGGGAGGTCCCACAGTTGGTTAGTACATTTCCTAACAAAAACTACATCATGAAGATGAAGGAACATTCAAAGCAAATCCGGAATAAGGTTCTTCAAAAGCACCAATCAGGGGTAGGATATAAGAACATTTCCAAGGCATTGAATATCCTCTCAGAGCACAGTAAAGTCCATTATTAAGAAATGGAGAGAATATGGCACAACTGTGAATCTGTCTAGAACAGGCTGTCCTCAAAAACGGAGTATCCGGGCGAGAAGTGCACTAGTCAGGGAGGCCACCAAGAGGCCTATGGCAACTCTAAAGGAGTTACAGTGTTCCACGGCTGAGCTGGGAGACACTGTGCATATGGCAACAATAGCCCGGGTGCTTCACAAAACTGGCCTTTATGGGAGAGTGGCAAAAAGAAAGCCATTGTTGAAAAAAACTCGCATCAAATCTCGGCTAGAGTTTCCCAGAAGGCATGTGGGAGACTCTGAGACCAAGTGGAAGAAGATTCTATGGTCTGATGAGACCAAAATAGAGCTTTTTGGCCTCAACGCTAAGCGCTATGTTTGCCACTGATCAACACAAGAAAAGTCCATAATGTCAAAGTGAAAAATAAAATCTACAAATTGTTCTAAATTAATTACAAATATAAAACAGAAAATAATTGATTGCATAAGTATTCACCCCCTTTGCTATGACACACCAAAATAAGCTCTGGTGCAACCAATTGTCTTTAGAAGTCACATAATTAGTTGAATGGAGTCCACCTGTGTGCAATTAAGGTGTTTCACATGATTTCAGGTTAAATACACCTGTCTCTGGGAGGTCCCACAGTTGGTTAGTACATTTCCTAACAAAAACTACATCATGAAGATGAAGGAACATTCAAAGCAAATCCGAAATGAGGTTCTTCAAAAGCACCAATCAGGGGTAGGATATAAGAACATTTCCAAGGCATTGAATATCCTCTCAGAGCACAGTAAAGTCCATTATTAAGAAATGGAGAGAATATGGCACAACTGTGAATCTGTCTAGAACAGGCCGTCCTCAAAAACGGAGTATCCGGGCGTATAGGGCACTAGTCAGGGAGGCCACCAAGAGGCCTATGGCAACTCTAAAGGAGTTACAGTGTTCCACGGCTGAGCTGGGAGACACTGTGCATGTGGCAACAATAGCCCGGGTGCTTCACAAAACTGGCCTTTATGGGAGAGTGGCAAAAAGAAAGCCATTGCTGAAAAAAACTCGCATCAAATCTCAGCTAGAGTTTCCCAGAAGGCATGTGGGAGACTCTGAGACCAAGTGGAAGAAGATTCTATGGTCTGATGAGACCAAAATAGAGCTTTTTGGCCTCAACGCTAAGCGCTATGTTTGCCACTGATCAACACAAGAAAAGTCCATAATGTCAAAGTGAAAAATAAAATCTACAAATTGTTCTAAATTAATTACAAATATAAAACAGAAAATAATTGATTGCATAAGTATTCACCCCCTTTGCTATGACACACCTAAATAAGCTCTGGTGCAACCAATTGTCTTTAGAAGTCACATAATTAGTTGAATGGAGTCCACCTGTGTGCAATTAAGGTGTTTCACATGATTTCAGGTTAAATACACCTGTCTCTGGGAGGTCCCACAGTTGGTTAGTACATTTCCTAACAAAAACTACATGATGAAGATGAAGGAACATTCAAAGCAAATCCGGAATAAGGTTCTTCAAAAGCACCAATCAGGGGTAGGATATAAGAACATTTCCAAGGCATTGAATATCCTCTCAGAGCACAGTAAAGTCCATTATTAAGAAATGGAGAGAATATGGCACAACTGTGAATCTGTCTAGAACAGGCCGTCCTCAAAAACAGAGTATCCGGGCGTATAGGGCACTAGTCAGGGAGGCCACCAAGAGGCCTATGGCAACTCTAAAGGAGTTACAGTGTTCCACGGCTGAGCTGGGAGACACTGTGCATATGGCAACAATAGCCCGGGTGCTTCACAAAACTGGCCTTTATGGGAGAGTGGCAAAAAGAAAGCCATTGTTGAAAAAAAACTCGCATCAAATCTCGGCTAGAGTTTCCCAGAAGGCATGTGGGAGACTCTGAGACCAAGTGGAAGAAGATTCTATGGTCTGATGAGACCAAAATAGAGCTTTTTGGCCTCAACGCTAAGCGCTATGTTTGCCACTGATCAACACAAGAAAAGTCCATAATGTCAAAGTGAAAAATAAAATCTACAAATTGTTCTAAATTAATTACAAATATAAAACAGAAAATAATTGATTGCATAAGTATTCACCCCCTTTGCTATGACACACCTAAATAAGCTCTGGTGCAACCAATTGTCTTTAGAAGTCACATAATTAGTTGAATGGAGTCCACCTGTGTGCAATTAAGGTGTTTCACATGATTTCAGGTTAAATACACCTGTCTCTGGGAGGTCCCACAGTTGGTTAGTACATTTCCTAACAAAAACTACATGATGAAGATGAAGGAACATTCAAAGCAAATCCGGAATAAGGTTCTTCAAAAGCACCAATCAGGGGTAGGACATAAGAACATTTCCAAGGCATTGAATATCCTCTCAGAGCACAGTAAAGTCCATTATTAAGAAATGGAGAGAATATGGCACAACTGTGAATCTGTCTAGAACAGGCCGTCCTCAAAAACGGAGTATCCGGGCGTATAGGGCATTAGTCAGGGAGGCCACCAAGAGGCCTATGGCAACTCTAAAGGAGTTACAGTGTTCCACGGCTGAGCTGGGAGACACTGTGCATGTGGCAACAATAGCCCGGGTGCTTCACAAAACTAGCCTTTATGGGAGAGTGGCAAAAAGAAAGCCATTGCTGAAAAAAACTCGCATCAAATCTCAGCTAGAGTTTCCCAGAAGGCATGTGGGAGACTCTGAGACCAAGTGGAAGAAGATTCTATGGTCTGATGAGACCAAAATAGAGCTTTTTGGCCTCAACGCTAAGCGCTATGTTTGCCACTGATCAACACAAGAAAAGTCCATAATGTCAAAGTGAAAAATAAAATCTACAAATTGTTCTAAATTAATTACAAATATAAAACAGAAAATAATTGATTGCATAAGTATTCACCCCCTTTGCTATGACACACCTAAATAAGCTCTGGTGCAACCAATTGTCTTTAGAAGTCACATAATTAGTTGAATGGAGTCCACCTGTGTGTAATTAAGGTGTTTCACATGATTTCAGGTTAAATACACCTGTCTCTGGGAGGTCCCACAGTTGGTTAGTACATTTCCTAACAAAAACTACATGATGAAGATGAAGGAACATTCAAAGCAAATCCGGAATAAGGTTCTTCAAAAGCACCAATCAGGGGTAGGATATAAGAACATTTCCAAGGCATTGAATATCCTCTCAGAGCACAGTAAAGTCCATTATTAAGAAATGGAGAGAATATGGCACAACTGTGAATCTGTCTAGAACAGGCCGTCCTCAAAAACGGAGTATCCGGGCGTATAGGGCACTAGTCAGGGAGGCCACCAAGAGGCCTATGGCAACTCTAAAGGAGTTACAGTGTTCCACGGCTGAGCTGGGAGACACTGTGCATATGGCAACAATAGCCCGGGTGCTTCACAAAACTGGCCTTTATGGGAGAGTGGCAAAAAGAAAGCCATTGTTGAAAAAAACTCGCATCAAATCTCGGCTAGAGTTTCCCAGAAGGCATGTGGGAGACTCTGAGACCAAGTGGAAGAAGATTCTATGGTCTGATGAGACCAAAATAGAGCTTTTTGGCCTCAACGCTAAGCGCTATGTTTGCCACTGATCAACACAAGAAAAGTCCATAATGTCAAAGTGAAAAATAAAATCTACAAATTGTTCTAAATTAATTACAAATATAAAACAGAAAATAATTGATTGCATAAGTATTCACCCCCTTTGCTATGACACACCTAAATAAGCTCTGGTGCAACCAATTGTCTTTAGAAGTCACATAATTAGTTGGATGGAGTCCACCTGTGTGCAATTAAGGTGTTTCACATGATTTCAGGTTAAATACACCTGTCTCTGGGAGGTCCCACAGTTGGTTAGTACATTTCCTAACAAAAACTACATCATGAAGATGAAGGAACATTCAAAGCAAATCCGGAATAAGGTTCTTCAAAAGCACCAATCAGGGGTAGGATATAAGAACATTTCCAAGGCATTGAATATCCTCTCAGAGCACAGTAAAGTCCATTATTAAGAAATGGAGAGAATATGGCACAACTGTGAATCTGTCTAGAACAGGCCGTCCTCAAAAACGGAGTATCCGGGCGTATAGGGCACTAGTCAGGGAGGCCACCAAGAGGCCTATGGCAACTCTAAAGGAGTTACAGTGTTCCACGGCTGAGCTGGGAGACACTGTGCATATGGCAACAATAGCCCGGGTGCTTCACAAAACTGGCCTTTATGGGAGAGTGGCAAAAAGAAAGCCATTGTTGAAAAAAACTCGCATCAAATCTCGGCTAGAGTTTCCCAGAAGGCATGTGGGAGACTCTGAGACCAAGTGGAAGAAGATTCTATGGTCTGATGAGACCAAAATAGAGCTTTTTGGCCTCAACGCTAAGCGCTATGTTTGCCACTGATCAACACAAGAAAAGTCCATAATGTCAAAGTGAAAAATAAAATCTACAAATTGTTCTAAATTAATTACAAATATAAAACAGAAAATAATTGATTGCATAAGTATTCACCCCCTTTGCTATGACACACCTAAATAAGCTCTGGTGCAACCAATTGTCTTTAGAAGTCACATAATTAGTTGGATGGAGTCCACCTGTGTGCAATTAAGGTGTTTCACATGATTTCAGGTTAAATACACCTGTCTCTGGGAGGTCCCACAGTTGGTTAGTACATTTCCTAACAAAAACTACATCATGAAGATGAAGGAACATTCAAAGCAAATCCGGAATAAGGTTCTTCAAAAGCACCAATCAGGGGTAGGATATAAGAACATTTCCAAGGCATTGAATATCCTCTCAGAGCACAGTAAAGTCCATTATTAAGAAATGGAGAGAATATGGCACAACTGTTAATCTGTCTAGAACAGGCCGCCCTCAAAAACGGAGTATCCAGGCGTATAGGGAACTAGTCAGGGAGGCCACCAAGAGGCCTATGGCAACTCTAAAGGAGATACAGTGTTCCACGGCTGAGCTGGGAGACACTGTACATATGGCAACAATAGCCCGGGTGCTTCACAAAACTGGCCTTTATGGGAGAGTGGCAAAAAGAAAGCTATTGTTGAAAAAAACTCGCATCAAATCTCGGCTAGAGTTTCCCAGAAGGCATGTGGGAGACTCTGAGACCAAGTCGAAGAAGATTCTATGGTCTGATGAGACCAAAATAGAGCTTTTTGGCCTCAACGCTAAGCGCTGTTTGCCACTGATCAACACAAGAAAAGTCCATAATGTCAAAGTGAAAAATAAAATCTACAAATTGTTCTAAATTAATTACAAATATAAAACAGAAAATAATTGATTGCATAAGTATTCACCCCCTTTGCTATGACACACCAAAATAAGCTCTGGTGCAACCAGTTGTCTTTAGAAGTCACATAATTAGTTGAATGGAGTCCTCCTATGTGCAATTAAGGTGTTTCACATGATTTCAGGTTAAATACACCTGTCTCTGGGAGGTCCCACAGTTGGTTAGTACATTTCCTAACAAAAACTACATCATGAAGATGAAGGAACATTCAAAGCAAATCCGGAATAAGGTTCTTCAAAAGCACCAATCAGGGGTAGGATATAAGAACATTTCCAAGGCATTGAATATCCTCTCAGAGCACAGTAAAGTCCATTATTAAGAAATGGAGAGAATATGGCACAACTGTGAATCTGTCTAGAACAGGCCGTCCTCAAAAACGGAGTATCCGGGCGAGATGTGCACTAGTCAGGGAGGCCACCAAGAGGCCTATGGCAACTCTAAAGGAGTTACAGTGTTCCACGGCTGAGCTGGGAGACACTGTGCATATGGTAACAATAGCCCGGGTGCTTCACAAAACTGGCCTTTATGGGAGAGTGGCAAAAAGAAAGCCATTGTTGAAAAAAACTCGCATCAAATCTCGGCTAGAGTTTCCCAGAAGGCATGTGGGAGACTCTGAGACCAAGTGGAAGAAGATTCTATGGTCTGATGAGACCAAAATCGAGCTTTTTGGCCTCAAAGCTAAGCGCTATGTTTGCCACTGATCAACACAAGAAAAGTCCATAATGTCAAAGTGAAAAATAAAATCTACAAATTGTTCTAAATTAATTACAAATATAAAACAGAAAATAATTGATTGCATAAGTATTCACCCCCTTTGCTATGACACACCAAAATAAGCTCTGGTGCAACCAGTTGTCTTTAGAAGTCACATAATTAGTTGAATGGAGTCCACCTGTGTGCAATTAAGCTGTTTCATATGATTTCAGGTTAAATACACCTGTCTCTGGGAGGTCCCACAGTTGGTTAGTACATTTCCTAACAAAAACTACATCATGAAGATGAAGGAACATTCAAAGCAAATCCGGAATAAGGTTCTTCAAAAGCACCAATCAGGGGTAGGATATAAGAACATTTCCAAGGCATTGAATATCCTCTCAGAGCACAGTAAAGTCCATTATTAAGAAATGGAGAGAATATGGCACAACTGTGAATCTGTCTAGAACAGGCCGTCCTCAAAAACGGAGTATCCGGGCGTATAGGGCACTAGTCAGGGAGGCCACCAAGAGGCCTATGGCAACTCTAAAGGAGTTACAGTGTTCCACGGCTGAGCTGGGAGACACTGTGCATATGGCAACAATAGCCCGGGTGCTTCACAAAACTGGCCTTTATGGGAGAGTGGCAAAAAGAAAGCCATTGTTGAAAAAAACTCGCATCAAATCTCGGCTAGAGTTTCCCAGAAGGCATGTGGGAGACTCTGAGACCAAGTGGAAGAAGATTCTATGGTCTGATGAGACCAAAATAGAGCTTTTTGGCCTCAACTCTAAGCGCTATGTTTGCCACTGATCAACACAAGAAAAGTCCATAATGTCAAAGTGAAAAATAAAATCTACAAATTGTTCTAAATTAATTACAAATCTAAAACAGAAAATAATTGATTGCATAAGTATTCACCCCCTTTGCTATGACACACCTAAATAAGCTCTGGTGCATCCAATTGTCTGTAGAAGTCACATAATTAGTTGAATGGAGTCCACCTGTGTGCAATTAAGGTGTTTCACATGATTTCAGGTTAAATACACCTGTCTCTGGGAGGTCCCACAGTTGGTTAGTACATTTCCTAACAAAAACTACATCATGAAGATGAAGGAACATTCAAAGCAAATCCGGAATAAGGTTCTTCAAAAGCACCAATCAGGGGTAGGATATAAGAACATTTCCAAGGCATTGAATATCCTCTCAGAGCACAGTAAAGTCCATTATTAAGAAATGGAGAGAATATGGCACAACTGTGAATCTGTCTAGAACAGGCCGTCCTCAAAAACGTAGTATCCGGGCGTATAGGGCACTAGTCAGGGAGGCCACCAAGAGGCCTATGGCAACTCTAAAGGAGTTACAGTGTTCCACGGCTGAGCTGGGAGACACTGTGCATACGCCAACAATAGCCCGGGTGCTTCACAAAACTGGCCTTTATGGGAGAGTGGCAAAAAGAAAAAAACTTGCATCATATCTCGGCTAGAGTTTCCCAGAAGGCATGTGGGAGACTCTGAGACCAAGTGGAAGAAGATTCTATGGTCTGATGAGACCAGAATAGAGCTTTTTGGCCTCAACGCTAAGCGCTATGTTTGGCGTAAGCCTAACACCGCACATCATCCTGAGAACACCATCGCTACCGTGAAGCATGGTGGTGGCAGCATCATGCTATGGGGATGCTTCTCTGCGTCAGGGCCTGGAAAGCTTGTGAAGATAGAGGGCAAAATGGATGCGGCAAAGTACAGAGAAATGCTGAAGGAAAACCTGCTGAAGTCTGCAAGAGACCTGGGACTTGGGAGAAGATTCATCTTCCAGCAGGACAATGACCCCAAACATACAGCCAAAGCCACACTGGAGTGGCTTAAAAACAAAAAGGTCAATGTCCTGGAGTGGCCCAGTCAAAGCCCGGACCTCAATCTAATTGAGAATATGTGGAAAGAGTAGAAAATTGCTGTTCACCAAAGGTCCCCATCCAACTTGACGGAGCTTGAGCAATTTTGCAAAGAAGAATGGGCAAAAATTGCAGTGTCCAGATGTGCAAAGCTGGTAGAGTCTTATCCAAATAGACTCATGGCTGTAATTGCTGCCAAAGGTGCCTGATTCCAACCATCAGATGGTGCAAGGGAGAACCGACCTTTGGTAAGTATACTAACTAGGCTACATGGCCCAAAAGTTTTAAGAATAGGGTCCTATATTTCAAACTACATTTATGTAGTAATAATATTCAAATAATGGGCTCTATTTACTAAAGTGTTTTAAGGAATGCTTCAGTATCAATACACATGTTTGGAGTTTAAATAATGCTTTAAAAATCTGAATAAGACCTAAAACAAAGTAGTCTCAATGGCTTTTATTACTTTAAACATTATTAAGTCAAAAAGGATTTAAAGTAATAGTCCTTAACAAAACATTCGAACATCAGAACACTCCTTAAAGATTAGTAAATAGGGACAATAATTCCAAATAGAGCTTCTAAAGCCTTCATACCTGACCATAAGTTTAAGTATAAAATAGACACCTACCACAGCCTGGCAACCTCAGTAAAACTGCATGCCTTTTCATGCGTTATTGCTTGCTTATACAAGCTTTTACAGAATTAAAATGTGATTGTTCTTACCAATAATCGCATCCACAATATCTGGATTAAGGGGTTGTTTTGCTTGTGAATCCTTATGTGCATTGGATTTGAATCCAGTCAGGGATTTATTGGCAAGTTCTTCAGCAGTGTGAAATACCCGTAATAGGTCTGCAGTTAGCTTCATTGTGTCTTTGTGACAACACATCTGTAGCTTCCTTTTTGATACTGACGCTTTTTCAGTCCGTTGTACCTTCTAAAATCATAAACAAAGGTGTGGGTAAGTGAAATAGTTATATAATATATACATATATCAAACTGCATGAAAATACCTCCTTTTTATCACTTTTACGCCATGGATACTGTGTACTTCAGTATTTTTGGAGACAAACCTCTCCATATAGTAACACCCTCTTGTTCGGGTTATACCTTAGTATTATGCTCCCTCGCCTTTGGTTCAGGGCATTACTAAGCCTGCAGACGGTCATCGGGTAGTAACCTAAATAACACAATTTTCCTACCTCATCTCTCTTTTCCCCCATTGTTGTATATTGGTGTTGGCATAGTTGGTGGTGGACAAATCCATTTTCAGTAATTCCACTCGTTCCAGTATATCTGGGAGTTCTAAAGTATATGTTGAAATGTTAGCTGTCTTTTGCTGTTTATTATTTTTATATTTTATTTTATTATTTGTAGTATTTATGACTAAATGCGTTATATTATATAGTTATGATTAGATTAGTCTGCACTTCACATTCTTAAAAATAAATATTAGGCCACATTAAAGTATTTCTATCATTGTCATGATAGTTGTTTTGGTCCCGGCATTTATCCCGCTTACACTTGGAAGGGGTTTCCTCCTTTTCATAATTAAGTATACACTTTGCTTTTTGTGAAACAGTCTGCCAGTCCCCTAAAAAATAGTTCATATTTAATCATATTTATACTGTGCCTACACTGGTTAAAATTCAACAGTGGGTCTTTATACACCTTGTAACGGAAACATGGTACCCCATAATGTTCTCGTACTAAGGTGAAAATAGCCTTGATTTGTATGTTACTATAGATATCAATAGTAATACGAAAATACCATACAAAGTAGTAATAACAGCTTTTAAAGTGAAGGTAGTGTTCTGAGAGAATTAGGTATAATTTTACCTCAGTAACTTAGAGTAAGAGTTATGATTATACAGCAGTATTGATTGTATGTTCACTGTTTAGTATGTAGGCTAGTTCATTAAAACAAAAAAAGTAAATGTCACAATATATATACAGTGCCTTGCATAAGTATTCACCCCCCTTGGACTTTTCCACATTTTGTAGTGTTACAACCTGGAATTAAAATGTATTTAATTGGGATTTTTACCATTTGATTTACACAACATACTTAACACTTTGAAGGTGCAAAATATTTTTTATTGTGACACATTTTTTGTTTTGTTTAATTAAACAAAAAAAAAGACATTTGTTGGTTGCATAAGTATTCACCCCCCTGAGTCAATACTTGGTAGAAGCACCTTTGGCTTTGGGTAAGTCTCTACCAGCTTTGCACATCTGAATCCTGCAAATTTTGCCCATTCTTCTTGGCAAAATTGCTCAAGCTCTGTCAAGTTGGATGGGGACCGTTGGTGAACAGCAATTTTCAAGTCTTGCCACAGATTCTCAATCGGATTGATGTCTGGGCTTTGACTGGGCCATTCTAAGACATTCAGGTTCTTGTTTTTAAACCACTCCAGTGTAGCTTTGGCTGTGTGTTTAGGGTCATTGTCCTGCTGGAAGGTGAACCTTCCCAGTCACTGGTCCTCTTGCAGACTGAAACAGGTTTTCCTCTAGAATTTCCCTGTATTTGGCTCCATCCATCTTGCCCTCAGTCCTGACCAGTTTCCCAGTCCCTGCCGATGAAAAGCATCCCCATAACATGTTATAACATGCTGCCACCACCATGCTTCACCGTGGGGATGGTGTTCTCAGGGTGATGAGCAGTGTTGGCTTTGCGCCACACATAGCGTTTTGCGCTAAGGCCAAAAAGTTCAATTTTGGTCTCATTAGACCAGAGAACCCTTTTCCACATGTTTGCTGTGTCTCCCACATGCCTTTTGGCAAAATCCAAACAGGATTTGATATGGGTTTTTTTCAGAAATGGCTTTCTTCTCGCCACTCTTCCATAAAGCCCAGCTTTGTGGAGCGCCTGGGTTATAGTTGTCCCATGGACGGTTTCTCCCATCTCAGCTGTGGATCTCTCCAGCTCCTTCAGAGTTACCATTGACCTCTTGGTTGCTTCTCTGACTTATGCCCTCCTTACCTGGTCACTGAATTTTGGTGGACGGCCTTCTCTAAGCAGAGTCGCGGTTGTGCCATATTCTTTCCATTTCTTAATAATGGATTTAACGGTGCTCCGGGGGATGTTCAAAGTTTGGGATATTTTTTTATAACCCAACCCTGATTGGTGCTTCTCCAGAACTTTATCCCAGAATTGTTTAGATAGCTCCTTGGTCTTCATGATGCTGTTTGTTTTGATATGCTCTTTAACAAACTGTGGCCTTCCAGAAACAGGTGTATTTAATCTGAGGTCATGTGACACTTTAATTGCACACAGGTGGACTCCATTCAACTAATTATGTGACTTCTGAAGGCAATTGGTTGCACCAGAGCTTATTTAGGGGTGTCACAGCAAAGGGGGTGAATACTTATGCAATCAAGACAGTTTTTTATTTGTAAATAATTTTGAAAAATATGTAGATTTTTTTTCCCCACTTTGACATTATGGACTATTTTGTGTAGATCAGTCACAAAAAATCCTAATTAAATCCATTTTAATTCCAGGTTGTAATATTACAAAATGTGGAAAAGTCCAAGGGGGGTGAATACTTATGCAAGGCACTGTATATATATATATATATATATATATATATATATATATATATATATATATATATATATATATATATATATATATACTGTTTACTGTAAGCAAGGGTGTCCATCCCATACCTTCAGTTTCCTCAGCATTATTTAATCTTTTTAGTTGATTGACAAATTGATATAGAGCATTACACTTTGTCTTACCTATTGCCAGTACATAAGATGGACAGGTTAACCATTTTGGATTTTTCTTTTGAAGGTCCCCTTTTCCACTAGGTTTAAGTCCACCATCTCATAAACATTTTTGGTTTCAATTACATTATTTTTGTAACTACGTTCATCAAATTCTACAATCCACTCTTTCTTGCCAATTTCTATCGCATTCTCTTCAAAAAAAATCAAACAATGCAAATGACATTTTCTCCATCTCTTTACTGCTCCATGAAGTGGTATGTAATACTGTGGGAGCCACCTGTCAAACACAAACGGTCACTTTGCTGGTCTCGTGCAGGTACATTTGAAAAGTAGGGCGCGCGCCATGCAGGCAGTCAGCAGCACTTCTCTCTTTTGTTGACAGTTTACTCTCCGATAAGGTGACTTTTATTGAAATGGAGAGGGTGTCATAAACGTTTCTTACATCATGAAGCAGAAGAAGATATGCCTCGTATGACAAAAGTAAGGAGAGGGATAGAAATAAATGAATGTACTTATAGCCAGCCTGGCTGCTCAACGGAAAATGAGGAGGAACCAACTGAGACTTCCCTTAACACTGTCCTAACACCTGATCAAGTTTTCTTCCTCGGTGATGAAACAGGACTTCTTGAAAACCACGAGGAGAACTGTCCTGCCGAAAAATATAGGTTTTGGATATAATGTTACCGAGGGATAATTCTACTCTTATATTCGTTATTTGAAAGGAAGTGTAAAGGCAATTCGATATCCCATACATTGAGTTATATTATAGGACACTTAAAAAAAAAATGTGCTTCAGATGTTTACTTTATTTATGTATGGGTGAATCGGCTTTACAGAAGAGTGTAATTCAGTTTCCCTGGATCTCGCTCAGCTATTTCATAGCTCCAATACAAAATCACAAGGGAATGCCATTTAACCCTACGAGAGTATTAATTCTAAGGAGTAAATTAAAGCATGTCTTAATGATCCGGTTTTATAGATAAAAACTGTACATTTCAAATGGTTTTCGTGGTAGAAATATGTTTTAATATAACTCGCCCTGCGGCCTCGAACACCAGTTGCATGAGGATTCCCCTGAGATCAATGTGGCTATAAGCAATTATACTACTTTGAACTTGAAGTAGGCTGCTACATTGTAGACCTCTAACCAAAATAAACAACGTTACAACTGTGTTGATATGAGGGAAGGGTATACGTCTGACTGTAGTTTGAACCACCCAAAAAATAGATTGCAAAAATGAGAATTCTGAATTTAAATAAATGTAAAATCTACTTTATTATACACTAAATTATTACTGTTTTACAGCTGTCCGATGAAGAGGTTTCCAATTCAGGTGAAGATGAAACGGAGTTTAATAGGGCTTCCTGCCTCTCCACCCAGTGTGAATTTGAAGTGGACTGTCAAAATGTAAGTAAAATTATATTAAGAAAAATACCTACAGACGTGCTCAAATTTGGTACCCCTCCACAAAAAACGAAGAATGCACAATTTTCTCTGAAATAACTTGAAACTGACAAAAGTAATTGGCATCCGCCATTGTTTATTCCATATTTAATAGAAATCAGACTTTGCTTTTGATTTTTTATTCAACATAATATTGTAAATAAGAAAACAAATGAAAATGGCATGGACAAAAATGATGGGACCGCTAACCTAGTATTTTGTTGCACAACCTTTAGAGGAAATCACTGCAATCAAACGTTTTCTGTAGCTCTCAATGAGACTTCTGCACCTGTTAACAGGTAGTTTGGCCCACTCTTCCTGAGCAAACTGCTCCAGCTGTCTCAGGTTTGATGGGTGCCTTCTCCAGACTGCAAGTTTCAGCTCTTTCCATAGATGTTCGATAGGATTCAGATCAGGACTCATAGATGGCCACTTCAGAATAGTCCAATGTTTTGTTCTTATCCATTCTTGGGTGCTTTTAGCTGTGTGTTTTGGGTCATTATCCTGTTGGAGGACCCATGACCTGCGACTGAGACAGAGCTTTCTGACACTGGGCAGTACGTTTCGCTCCAGAATGCCTTGATAGTCTTGAGATTTCATTGTGCCCTGCACAGATTCAAGGCAACCTGTGCCAGGCGCAGCAAAGCAGCCCCAAAACATAACCGAGCCTCCTCCATGTTTCACTGTAGGTATGGTGTTCTTTTCTTTGAAAGCTTCATTTTTTCGTCTGTGAACACAGAGCTGATGTGACTTGCCAAAAAGCTCCAGTTTTGACTCATCTGTCCAAAGGACATTCTCCCAGAAGGATTGTGGCTTGTCAATATGCATTTTAGCAAATTCCAGTCTGGCTTTTTTATGTTTTTCTTTCAAAAGTGGAGTCCTCCTGGGTCTTCTTCCATGGAGCCCACTTTCGCTCAAAAAGCGACGGATGGTGCGATCAGAAACTGACGTACCTTCACCTTGGAGTTCAGCTTGTATCTCTTTGGCAGTTATCCTTGGTTCTTTTTCTACCATTCGCACTATCCTTCTGTTCACTCTGGGGTCGATTTTCCTCTTGCGGCTGCGCCCAGGGAGGTTGGCTACAGTTCCATGGACCTTAAACTTCTTAATAATATTTGCAACTGTTGTCACAGGAACATCAAGCTGCTTGGAGATGGTCTTGTAGCCTTTACCTTTACCATGCTCGTCTATTATTTTCTTTCTGATCTCCTCAGACAACTCTCTCCTTTGCTTTCTCTGGTCCATGTTCAGTGTGGTGCACACAATGGTACCAAACAGCACAGTGACTACTTTTCTCCATTTAAATAGGCTGAATGACTGATTACAAGATTGGAGACATGTGTGATACTAATTAAGGAAACTAATTAGTTTGAAATATCTCTATAATCCAATTATTTATTATCTTTTCTAAGGGGTACCAACAAATGTGTCCAGGCCATTTTAGAATATCTTTGTAGAATAAGCAATAATTCATCTCTTTTCACAGCTTCTTTGCTTTATTCTATGACATACCAAAGGCATGCAAGTATACATGATAAAATAGCTTTTAATTTCATCACTTTTCAGGAGGAATGAAGCATTATTTCAATGAGCTGTAAGGGTACCAACAAATTTGAGCACGTCTGTATATAATCTTTTAAATGTTATATAATCTTACCGTGTATACTGTATGCTTAACATCCAATCCCATAACATGTAATGACAATTATATGCACAACTGCATTACATTTACTTAATTTACATTTATTTAGAACTAACGAGTGTATATAGTTTGCTTTGACCAATTTCACAACCAATTTGCTAACAGCCTAGGCTTACAGCTCTGTCTATCCCTTGACACATTACATTGTTAAATTATTTTGCATAAATGAATGCGAGTACTTTATGTAAGCAATTTAAAATAGTTCATAAGCACAATAACACACATACAGAGACCACCGATGCCTTGGGTACATTATTTTAAAATGAACATGCAAGACCTAAGATGGCATTGCTTGTAGTGTTCAAGTATAATATTGTAGCGTTGAGCATGCTATGGGCAATGTTCTGCGGCGGTGACGGTGGAAAATAAAAGATCAGACCAGGCAGTGAGGTTAAAATGGAATAGCTCTTAACTTGAACCACACTAAATAGGGATACGTCTCCAATTCCCTATAACAGTCGTACTTGGAGTTTGAAGATTATTAATTATTACGGTTTACTGCAGCGGCGTTCGATCGATTTCTGTTCGATCGATCCCAAAACCCCACGTGAAGCTGCAACTTAACTAGCGGTCTTGAAGTGCATCATATGGTGGTTTCTTAAGAGCGTAGGCAGGTTTGAAACACATGAATTATTTAGCAAAATCAAGTGTGCAGATATATTTTTCGTTTGGTGAACTATTATGTTTTTGGTTTCTATGGTGTCACAATGCATTACCCAAACATTTCACGATTCCCTCAGACCGCTCGTGAACTCAAGTAGAAGTTCAAGAGCTAGTAGTTTCAATGATGTTTGGGAAACACTTACCTAAACGATGGTCTTACTACATTGGTTTGGTAAAGTAGCTATTGAGAAAAGCGAACCCGACTCAGAACACAGAACAGAACAGAACACAAACAGCGCACTCACGTCAACACTTGCAGACTGCACAGAAACAGCAGGCAAGATAACAGCGGGGAGAGAGAGACACACACAAAATACAATACAACCCTGGCGCCCACAACACTTAACACAGTACACACTGGACAAAAATTGTTTTCAAATTCCCCTGTCTAAATACACCCCCACAGTCCATCCATTCGCACCACCGCTACAGTATCTTACACTTTTGCAAATCCAGAATTAAACCATTTTTACGAATTTTATGAATTGTGATATATCCTGTTGTGTTTGTTTAAAGTTATGCATTCCAGATAACGTTTCTGATCAATGATAATACCATTTAAGATTTCCTGTAGGTTCTACTCTTCCTAACTGTATTTCCTCTCTTCTGTAGGATGAGTTTGACAATCACCCACTATATCCAGGAGCACCGCTCAGTAAAAATGAAAGTGACCTTTGCATTGAAACATCGACTGACAGATTCTGCTTTGGATAATCTTCTTGAACTTATGTCATGTCATGTTAAAGACTTTCCTAAAACAACCAAATACTATCTGTACAAAAAGTTCAATTGTGCAGACTTGTCATCTATGGTGCTGCATTTTTTTTGTAAAATATGCCAATCATACATCTGCCCTGAGAATGATAATGTAGATTCCTGTCCAGAATGTGGTGAGGGGTTTAATAAAGAATTAAACAAAAAGGCTGGTCACTTTTTCATCCAGCTCCCATTGAAAAAGCAGGAACTGCTTGAAAAAGAAGCCGTTTTAGATTCCATCCAGAAAAATGTCCACACTAGAAGCAGAGAGATAGGTGATGTCACATCTGGGAAACTGTACCAAAAAGTAAGGAATTCCACACAGTTTGGTCAGAATGGCATTTCTCTTCAGTGGAACAGTGATGGTGTTTAAGTATTTAAATCATCCAGAAGCAGTTTCTGGCCTATTCAGGTAATGGTGAATGAACTCCCATACAAGTTAAGAATCAACAATGTTCTGTTGTCATGTCTGTGGTTTGGCCCAGGAAAGCCCAGGATGGATAGCTACTTGAGTGTTTTTGTTAAAGAGTTAACTGATTTGCACAAAACAGGTGTAACAGTAATAATTCCAGGAGAAGGTCAGAAGGTTGTTAAAATACATACTTTAATTTGTTCAGCAGATTCGGTGGCTAGACCAGCCCTTCGTAACACAACCCTGTTTAATGGCAAGTATGGTTGTGACTTTTGTCTGCATCCTGGTCAGCATGTTCACAAGGGAAGAGAATTCACTAGAGTACACCCCATTAAAGAAAAAGATCCACCTATAAGAACTCATGAACAGCACAAAGCAGATGCAATTGCTGCTTCTGAAAGTGGAAACCCAGTGAATGGTGTTAAAGGCTCTTCCCCGTTGTTGTTTTTACCTGTTTTGAATATGTCACAGTCTTTTGTATCTGAATACATGCACTGTGTTCTTCTTGGTGTAGTAAGGGGGATTTTACCTTTGAGATACATTCAACATTGGTTTTACTTGGTCTATTCAGTGAATAATCTTTTGACAGACTCAATTACTAGAGAAACTCTTAGAAAAGTAAGTGTGGTTCTTAAGGAGTTTGTAAACCAAACTGAGACTCTGTGTGGTAAAAGTCACTTGACCTTTAATGTCCATCTACTTCTGCATTTACCTAGAGGTGTTAGTGACTGGGGAGCTCTTTGGGCAACCTCTGCTTTCCCTTATGAAGGGTACAACAGGGTATTAAAAAGCCTTTTCTAGGGTACACAGAGCGTATCAAAACAAGTGTGTGAAATGTATACTGTGATAAAAAAGGTAAAAAAGCTACAAGCATACAAAGTGCCAGTGAACCTGTACATATTTTCTTAAAAAAACTTATTGGATCAACAAGAATTTCTACTTGGTCATCAAGTTAAAAAAGAAGTACTTGTGTATGACAGGTTTATTTACAATCATGTTTTGTATCGCACTAAAAACTATAACCATGTAATGAAAAGGTCTAACTTTACAGCTGAATTGCAAAATAGTCATGTTGTTGAACTAACCTCTCTTCTGCTAGTAAAGTGCAGAGATGGGCCATGCTCTGTTCATGGGAGAGAGATAGCTATATTGACTGTGAAGAAACTGGAAAAAAATTGCAGATTTTATATACAGTAGAGAGTTTAGCATATCCTCAAACTTTCTCATTGAAATTCACAAGAATGATAAAACAGAGGCTGTGTTTTTGGACCATTTGGAAAGGAAATGTGTTAGGATGTCAATTGATGAGAAGAGTTCTGTGAATTTCATGCCAAATGAAGTTGAAAGGGATTAGGTGTTTCATACTTTAAAATGAGCGTTTCAACAATTCTTCACAAATTAATCAATGTTAACCATGTTTTCATCAGAATGTACAAAACAATTTTCATACGAAATTATTATTACTAAATTATTAAAGAGTAAATAGATTCAAATTCCATTTTAATGTTGTTTTTTGTTTTACTTATTCCTAATCTTGTTATGAGGTTGGCAATCATTCGGAGTTCTTTGCTGCAATATTAAGTTTTATCATTTTTCTCCTATAGTTTTCTCTAAGTAGCTTTGAGCTAAATTACTGCTCTAGACTGCTAAGTGACTGTCCATTTTTTTATTTTCTGATTCCAAAAGTTCATATGATGCTTGCTATGACCTTTCAACTCTGTTGGCAGCATTACAGGACCTATTAGAATCAGGAAGCGCAACAGAAATTTTAGATGAACATGAAGCATTATCAAGCCTTATAACATGGACATGCAGACATGTTTGTCAGCGTGAGCAATACACAGTTAATGCCTGTGTCTTCCTGATGTTTTACATATCACAGACAGCTGTTTCTCACAGCTAGAGCACCACTTGGAAATTAAATACTGTGCAAGTAAAGAAGGAAGGCAGCTTGCAGGAAAATTAAAAAAAGAACACAAGTGACTGCAATTGTCCTGCCCTTTTCACAAATCACAAATTCACAGCCTAGCGATAAGGACGTGGTACAACTCTTTCTGTTTTGACATGTGTAACGTGCAGTGTTGTGTGGTATAGTGCCATTACGGATTCTGTCCCCTGTCGATGAGAAGAGAGGAGGTTAAGAGCTCTAAAACCATGTATGCAGACGAGCTCGGCTCTTTTGCATTGTGGTTTAGATGCTCACTTGGAGTGCGTAGGGTTGCCAGTTCACGCCCAGCCTCCACCCTGTTACACATGTATGAACAGGATAATATAGTATTGTTATTGTCAAAAAGAAAACGTATATGGTTAAAGTAAAGGAGTCTGTACATCTGTTGATTTATTTATATTTTTTAAAAATGTGCATATTTGTATATAATAATTTATTATATCTATTTAAAATTTTGTAGGACAATAAATTATGTCCATATTCATTATGGCTGCTGCTTTGTCTTTTTAAATATTAAGGGTTACTTGAAGTTATCTGCAGGCAACACTTGTGTTATTTACTATGATGTGCTTTTATTTTGTTTTAAAAAGTTTACACACCCCAGCTATATCAGAAATATTTTAAAACAGAATAAAATAAAACAAAAACAGCTCTGCTTAAATTTATTATACATTATTTTGTTCCTACTAATGTGCTATTTTCAGTATCTGGTAATTAAATAAATAGGTTTATTAAACGGTTTATTAAAAGTTAAGTATTTTGCTTTATTCAATCTATAAACCTAGTATATACTGTAAAAGTCATTCTTACATTTTCAGTCCTAAACAGAGTCATAGTATTATTCTTTTGCATACTATAGGAGGAGTCCTATTGAGGTACTATAGGGAGACCCTTTTGAGTACTATAGGAGGATACTTTTTTTTAAAGAATCCTACAGGATTCCTTTAAAACCCTTTTAGTCCTATAGAGAGTCCTATAGTACTACTATAGGATTCTATGGGACATTTCCGTAAGGGTGACTATGGTCATGTAACTCAATTCTGACCCTGGTCAAGTAGCACTATTCTGACTCTGGTCATATGACAAATGACTGCTTCCTAACGCAATTTGTCAAGGCACCGACGAGACGGGAAGCATGCCTTGATTTAGTCTTTTCAAATAACGAAGACAGAATAACTAAAACAGAGGTCAGAGAGCCATTGGCAAACTCAGACCACAACATGGTTTCATTTGAAGTGATTTTCAAAACCCAAAAAGTAATGACTAAAGCTAAGGTTTACAATTTTAGAAAAGCAAACTATGAAGGTATGAAACAGAGACTAACAGAAGTAGATTGGAGTAAAATAGAGAAAACATCCACAGAAAAGGATGGCTGTTTTTTAAAAATGTAGTACTAGAGGTGCAAAACAATTACATCCCAAAAGTAGACAAATCTAAATCTAAAACAAAATGGCCAAAATGGTTTAATAGATCAATTTAAAAAAAAAAAATATTCAGCTGAAAAAAGGCACTTTACAGAGCGTTTAAAAGGGACCAAAAACAAAGTACACATAAAGAGTACTTGGAACTGCAAACATAAGTCAAAAAGGAAGTTAGAAAGGCCAAGAGAGAGAGAGAGAGAGAGAGAGAGAAATGAACATTGCTAAGGGGGCTAACACCAATTCCAAAATGTTTTTCCAATATATTAAAAGCAAGAGAATCTTCAAAAGAGGAGGTTAAATGTCTAAGAGACACAAATGGCAAAATCATAGACAAAAAAATAGCGAATATATTAAATGATTACTTTTCACAAGTTTTTACAAAGGAGGATACGGACAACATGCCCCACATGCCCCACATGTTGACCTGTTCCTATCCAGTTTTAAATAACTTTAGCATAACAGAGGCAGAAGTGTTAAAGGGACTAGGAGCTCTTAAAATAAACAAATCCCCTGGGCCGGATGAGATCCTCCCAATAGTACTCAAAGAAATGAAAGAAGTTATTTACAAACCGCTAATCAAGATCATGCAACAGTCTCTTGACACAGGGGTTGTACCGACAGACTGGAAAATTGCAAACGTAATACCGATCCACAAAAAGGGAGACAAAACTGAACCAGGTAACTACAGGCCAATAAGCCTGACTTCTATTATATGTAAACTTATGGAAACTATAATAAGATCCAAAATGGAAAATTACCTATATGGTAACAATATCCTGCGAAACAGTCAGCATGGTTTTAGGAAAGGGAGATCGTGTCTAACTAACCTGCTTGATTTTTTGAGGATGCAACATCGACAATGGATAATTGCAAAGCATATGACATGGTTTATTTAGATTTCCAGAAAGCTTTATAAATAAAGCAAGCATTGCTATTATAAAAAGATACCCTTTCTACTTCAACAGACGCATACTGCAGCGAAAACAAAAACGGAAGTACTTTGGAAACACACTGATGACGTCTCCCTACACGTCTCTTCTTACAGAAAGAGGTGGCAGGGCAGCTTTGTGATTAAGGGAAGAAAAGAAAGCATTACCTCACACAAAAATACCGGAGTAAGGAGCCACTTTGCTGTAATTACACCACCATACTTTAGAAAGGGACTCAGCTGTGTAGGGTTTCATTCTGTAGTTTAGTTTTGGACTTTGTTGTGATCTGTATTTCATTTACTTGCACTTATCTGCTCCCTATTGCACTTAACCTAATCTGAAGTATTTTGTATTTCACATGCGCTCGTAGCTAACCCGGATATAACGATCAACACTGTTCTCCGCTCTGGAGCTGCCCCGATATCAAATCTTACTGGGTTTTGTAATCGCTCTTATTAGGACTGAAATCATTGTATTTTGTAGCTTTGCTCTTAATTGTACTGTAATTCTGGATATGCATTTTTTTGTATACAACTGTAAGGTCGCCCTGGGTAAGGGCGTGTGATAAGAAATAAATAAATAAATAAATAATAATAATAATTTAACCTTTGTTTTTATATGCGTGCGTCTCATGTGCTTCACAAAATTATAACTATATAAATAAAATGTATTATTATTATTGTTAGTAAAAAAAAAAAATATTAAATGTTAACTCCCCTTTTTTTTGGTTAATAACTTCTGTACATTGAGTTGCTGTAGTTTGAGGAGACTTGATGGGATCCGGCTCTCAGCGTGCTGAAACATACTTCATAATAAACACGGCACTTGTCTCTGTTTTAAGCCTGCGAGGCTGGGTTTTGTATTATGTGGTGTGGGCTCGGTGCTCTGTATTTTGAAACGGCTTTCAGAAGCAGACAGTAGCATATACAGGTGTTTAGGTGTGTTATGGTTCCTGGGCTTTTCAGTTACTGTGCCCCGCATCTAAGGAATTCTCTTGCTCGGAATATTCGGGAAGCAGGTGCAATAACTTCTAGTTTAAGACTTTATTTAAAACCTGACTTTCAGTCCATAGCTTTGATTAGATTATCCAATCTTTGTGTTGTTAAGCACTCAGGCGCTATGGACGTGTAAAATTGTACCGCATAGAAACACTGGCAGCTATAGCTCTGGTTACAGTAATACTTACCGGGGTCTCCTATCTGTACCGACGTATCACTATCGGTATCACTTCAACTTATAGAGTCAGCCATCTTGCGTAAACACAGAAAACACTGACGTTACACTGTACACCCAAGAACGTGTGACGCGTTTAATATCTGAACGGCACGTGTGTATACATGTATAATAGAAACGTTCTATTCCTAAACAGCAGTGTTTATACGTCATCAGGTGTTGACGTTTAGTCATTTGGAACTCTAAATAACGCTCAACGTTATGTGTTTTTAATCTGTGCTTTTTTTTTGGATAAGTTGAATGTTTATATTTTAAACACCAGCCCTGTTATAAACCTGTACGAATGTTTAAAAAATGTTTTACAAATCATAAACGCGTCCATGAGTTTACAAAACAAACTAAATCCTAAACACATTTAGAATTATAAACACAGTGACGTGTTTGAAAAGCGTGACAAATACGTGTTTTAAAGTTAAACACTCGGTCTTACTGCGTACGATATTCGACTGCAACATTATTTTTGTTATTGTTTAGGCTCGATAGGTATTTAAAAAATTAGGTTAACATGTATATTTACAAAATTAATAACAAATGTAAAATGGGGCTCCCGAGTGGCGCATCCAGTAAAGGCGCTCCACGTGGAGTGCAGGATGCGCTCTATAGTCTGGACGTCGCGAGTTCAAGTCCAGCTTATTCCTTTGCCGACGGAGGACAGGAGCTTCCAGGGGGCGGCGCTCAATTGGCCACGCGCCGCCCGAGGGGAGGGAGGGCTAGGTTGGCCAGGGTGTCCTCGGCTCACCGCGCACCAGCGACCCCAGTAGTCTGGCTGGGCGCCTGCGGGCTTGCCTGTAAGCTGCCCGAGAGCTGCGTTGTCCACCAACGTTGTAGCTCTTGGGTGGCTACATGGTGAGTCCGCAGTGTGAAAAAAAGCAGTCGGCTTTTATATATATAGTGTTTTAAATTATTATGTTTTGTTTTACTATTAGTTTTACTTGTTTAGTTGTAGTTTATATAGTTTTTAGCGAAAGCTAAACATGGCAACGTACGTGGTCTTTCTATAATGAGCAACGGGAGTGAAGTTGGTTCGGAGGATTTCGATACCAGCAACAGTGATGCTGACTTATCACTCAGTGATTATGATGAAGAGGATGTGGAGCCAAGAACAATACAAACTGTACGAACAGAAGAGCATGCAGTTACTTTACAGGTAAGCCAGCTGCAAACGGGAAGCTGTTTGGTTTGAAATGGCAGTGCTGTGACTAAATACTATCAAAACACAGCACTGGGTACAGGCAATGCGGCAGCCAGATCCATCACAATGCCTGTGCAAAGTAGCTGTGTACAAGCATTTGTGACTATCCCTCCAACACAAGCGAAGCAGACACTGTAAAAAAGGTACAGGGTCTGCTATGAAAATTAAAACAAAAGAAAAGACAAAAGAAAAGAAAAATGTGCAGTGGTTGCGAAGGCAATCCCGGGTTCTGTTGTATTGAACATTTCAATAAATGGCACAGAGCAAGTCAAAACTGGCACACGTTTTGAAGTTGTATTTATTTGATAATTACTGTTTACTGATTATTATTGTTATTAGCAGCTTTTTTGTTTTCATTGTTAAAAAAAAAAAAAAAACGTTTTTATCTCTATATTGAATATGGGTATGTAGTACACAGCAGCATAAAGGGTTAATGAAAAACACAGTTTAAGTCATTTATTTGTGTTTTATTCATCATATGTTAACATTTTATAGCAACTACAGATTTGAAAACATTATTATTATTATTATTATTATTATTATTATTATTATTATTTTCAAAATCTGGTACCTGGGAAGGGGTTTCATTTTTACATCTGGAGTTGAAGTGGTTAATAATAAATGAAAATACTTACTGTTAAAAGGCTAGCAAGTTGGTTAAACTCTCCTGGTAGCATTAAGCTTGCTGTGCAGTATTGCTTGAATAGTGTACGAGTGTTTGCCTTCAATTGTTTGTATAAAGTTATTTAAAGATTTTGTTTTCCTAAGCTTTATTGACAAAACCCAGAAGTGTGTGTGGGGTGGCGCAGTTGTTGACATTCGTGTGAGCTGTTTTTAATCAAACTGTCAGATTGTAATCTGTCTGCATCCATCCGTTGTTGATATTAAGAGTTATTTCTTCACCACTTCCAAACCCAAATATTACACTACGAATTGTGTTTTGTTTGCTGTCACTGAAAGCAGATCAGCGCTCAGCCTTTGCTGGGAACACGTGACGTGGGTGTAAAAAAAGTCACGTGATAGAGGGATACTACAGTATAGTTTTATGTCGTAGAGATTGGCTATCCAATGTGTCACTCATTCTGGAGCTGTGTATAGCAATTGCGAAATGATGCGGCAGGGGCGGGGCTTTACTTCAAACAGATATCGCGTGGTTTGACTGTGGCGCTGAACTGTAAGATCGCAATGTACATATTTCTATTTTTTAGTTTGTATTTATACTGCTGGGTTTTTACTGGAGCAATCTAGGTAAAGTACCTTGCTCAAGGGTACAGCAGCAGTGTCCCCTACCAGGGATTGAACCCACGACCTTCCAGTCAAGAGTCCAGAGCCCTAACCACTACTCCACACTGTATAAAAAAAATATTACTGTGTTATTATTATTATTATTATTATTATTATTTATTTAATTTGTTTTGCATTCCACTTTGTATCATGAAAGAAAATTAAAACGTTGATTAATATACGAGTTTTGCAAGTATGACCTGTATCATAATATTGCAGACAGAAACGGACCCCGATTGTAGCGGCGGTAAGAATCCAAGAGTACAACTTTTATCTTCCAAAATAGAAAGCTATTTTATTGATGAAATCGAGTGAACAGCAACACTCGGGCTGCTCTTAGCTGACCGCCAGAGCGCCCCAGGAGAACGCCCCCCACTGCCCCGTGCCTGACAACGGGGTACCGGCAGGACACCCCCGTCCCGCCCCCGCGTCTCCAGCAGAGTAAATCTCCGCGACAACAGAGATCAAATCATGTGAGAGAAGGGAACACGCGGATATCACGTGACTAACACGCTGTCACCGCCCCGCTTTCATTGGAAGAGTCACGCGGAATGATTTGAGACACGTGATCAGTCCTCTCTCATTGGTTAACGCCCGTCGCTGGATGTTTCCACAGCGTGATTTGTACCATCGTCCACAAAACCGTTTTTTCCAGTATTTTTTTGTTAAATTGGTTATTGCAAAGTCAAATTTGAAAAACACCAAACCCGGTAGCCGATTCCACAAAAAAAGACCACGTTTTTCCTAACACTAAAAGGTAAGTGCTGAGTTATTTATTACTCAAAGTGAAATGTATGTATTTGTTAATCTCCATCGATATGCATGAACATTCGTGTGTGTGTGTGTGTGTGTGTGTGTGTGTGTGTGTGTGTGTGTGTGTGTGTGTGTGTGTGGGGTCGGATTGACAGGCTCAACAAACCCTGTGAACGGGGTAGCATCTGGTGAAATACTTTTTGAGATACAGCATGGCGAAGAAAACAGCTTGTAAAAAAAAAAAAAAAAAAAAAAGAAAAATGAAGACGCTTTTGTATACACCTGTATCTCGAAAAGTACTGCTAATTTAGGAACCACACTTGGCATACACATAGTCCCGGGAGTGTAGATGTGCAACGGGGTATATATTTTCGGAGGGGTCCTGGTTTTACCGAAATTGAACCAAAAAAGATAACTGTCTGACGTCAGTGCCTGGTAGCGTTGCTTTCGACCGTTCATTTCACTGAATAAATAGGGAGGCATTGAATAGCCTATAGTTCAGCACACACGGGTCAGATCTGTGTTTCTGTCCGGTTAAAACTGGTAATCAGTGATAATAATGAGTGTTTGTGCCTTCAGTACTGGAGAAACTAATAATAATTTGTTCATTTAGGAAATACGTTTGCTTCCCCAAACACTCGTTTTTTTTGGCAGCCTAATAGAAGAACAAGTCAGCTGACTGGCCAAGCTTTATTTCTGATGAGCTCTCATTTTGGCAGGCGTCACAAATCTCCGCCAATTTACGTAGTTTTAGTGCCTCATTTGTTGAGCAATGAAAGAAGGCTTTGTGCAATATGAAAACAGCGGTAGGAATATTATTTTCTTCAGTGCGCTGAAACTATCTGAATATTCTTACAAACATTGCTGCACATTCATTCGAAGCCAAAAAGTCGACGTCTGTGTCTAAAATGGCAAGTGATGTGTGAGATTAACATAAAAACCAACAACAACAAAGTGATGCTTCAGATTTGGCAAGCGAGTCAGAATCGAGGGATACAGACCGCTGCAGGTAATGCACATCGCTCGAAAGTGCTTCACACTTTCCAGACACTGGGCAAAGGTACATGCTACGTATAGTGATCAACGTTTTGTTTTGTTGTGATCCTATTTTCTGTTATGAGGAGAGTAATAAACGAAAATTGTGGGGGGGTTTTGTACAACGCCACCTTTTCCACATATATTTTTTGAAGCGTTTATTTAAGTTACATTTGACAGTTTTCACTTGCATGCACAGCTTAAAAAAGAAAAAGTAAACCCCAGTAATGCTGTTACTTCATGAAAATGTGTCATTTGCCACTTTGTTTATTGCGAAGAAACTACAATGGCAGGGATAAAAAAAGAAAGAAAAAAGCGATATCTACTTATGTACTGTTTCTGCCTGAAATACACACGTGGAAAGTGTATACTTTTATAGTTAATCCAGTGGAGCAAAGTAAAGCCTTCACAACCTATTCTGGAATAGTACAGTTTTACATATTTTAGGATAAATAGTATTGTGCTGCAAGCATTCAAGTTAACTAACGAGCTTTCGTTAGTTAACTTGAATGCTTGCAGCACAGTGATTGTCAGAACATTTTCTAGTTTTAATAAAATTAAAATGAATAACATGCTGTTTTAATAGCATTACAGTGAGATTTGTATAATTGTTTGTTTGCAAGGTGTCATTTGAATACTGGTCAGGAAATGGTATTTGCTTAATATTTTTATTATTAATGGTGATCAAACATTGTAACTTGTTAAGTAGTTATTTCTGAGATGTATTAGTTGATTGGTGCAAGTGCAGTGTTGCAACGTTTTGTTACTGTATGTAAAGTCTGATCGGATAGTCAGATTTTCACGACCATTTAAACAACCCCCCACCACTACGCACATCTTGAGCGCCCTGTGGCCCCCCAAGGTTTGGAAATGTCCTTATCTGGCCCGCCAGAGAATGTAATTGAGTACCACTGCTGTAAATGCTTATGATCTTGTATAGCGTAGGTTCTAAAAAAAAAAAAGTGAGACGATAATGTTTTGCCAAATAGAATAAAATACAAATGCATACTGTTATATGTATGCGTGTTATATATTCCATATTTAAGCACATACATTAAACACTTTCTGCTATTTGTTTACTGTATATCGCTGCCAAAGGAAGTTTGAGATTTTTTAAATTAACACAAAGTTGTTCTTCAACTGCTACAGAATGTTTATCTTGAAGAGACCTTCTTCACAACACGAAGTAATTTACTGACACTATCGAGAATCTCTTATATCAAATCATTAATCGTGGTAGCTAGCGTCACTTGCAGAGACTTACGCAGGTAGGCCTATATATTAATTTAGCTGTAAGACATTTTCCATCGCTGAAAAAAAAATAGACTTCATGATTAATCTAACTTCAGGTAATTCAGTGAAATATTTTACTTGCCGATATATATTTGGGGACGGCCCACCCCTCCAGACTAGGACATATTTTAATGCCTTCTATGTAATGAATTAAACATTTGCACAATATTCTAGTTCACAATTTAAAATGGAGAAAATGTAATCCCACTATATTGCTATCTATTGCTAGTCAATTATGTTAATGATTTAAACTATTGACAACATGTTTAAGAACATATGAAGTGGGAAGCGTTTAAAATCTTGAAAAAAAATGTATGTACAGTACTGTGCTTAATACGAGTTAGGCCTAATGTATGTACTCTACTGTACTTAATACGTTTCTGATTTTACATTTCTGGATTGCAATGAGATATAAAATACATCTTACAGTATGTCTTTAAAAAATGTAGAGTTTTGACATAGGTTAGATTTAGGTTTATGTTAAGTTGTGTGCTTAACTGTTTGGGTTTATTTTAAGTTTTTTGACTGTAGTAGTAAACAAAAAAAACACGTTTCAAAGGCATGTGGAAATGCGGGTGCATGAACGTTTTATCATTTTTTTTACAAATGGTAATTTGGAGCTTCAAGGAATTTTCCTGTGCTAAGTTTAAACAAGAAGAATGACTTTGTTCGGATAATTTTGTACAGTGGACATATATATGTATGGCATATTATATCATACGTTTGCTTCTGGCCAGAGCCAGTTTGGCGGGTAAATACTTTTGTCTCTGTTCCATTTGGTGGGGGTGGGGGGGAACCCTCGAATTCACCTGCAGTTGCAGATTTTCTTTTTCTCTCTCCAAATGTTAAGCCACACAAAACAAGCAAAGTTGGGTTGCAAATGCATCGTTTTGATTGGGTCGTCAGCCAAGCAGGAAAAACATTTAATTGGATTATTACAATTTGTACTGTGCTTGCTGTTGCCTGATGCTAGAGCTTCTTATTTATGATGGTAACTTGAGGTATTTCAGTAGAAATGTTCTACTTTAGTTCAGTAGGATTTTTGATGTCATTACAGAAGTAACACTTTTTTTATTCCGTTTGATACTAGACATATTCAAAGCTACACTGCAGTCGTTATCAGTAGAGTATGTACATAACACTGATTGCATACATTCAACTTTTGCTATACAATATTTAAGAACTGGTAGACCATAGATTGATGCATGAAAAATACACAGCCAAATCTGATGTAGAGTCGACTCCACTTATTTGCATATTGAATAATTGTATAATAATTGCTTAACTGCATAGCATGCAGCTGGTCCCGTTTTTAAGCGCATAATTTTCTATGATTGTATGGTACTAAATGCACATTTCGCGGTCCCGAAGTCCGTTGTTCATTGCATTTTAATTTGGATAATTGCATAATGCGAGCAATGTTCAAAAAATATATATGTTTGCGTTTGAGTTTCAAAAATAGCAGTGACGTAAGCGCATAGCAACTGTATGACAGCGGGAAAAGCAGGCACGAAAGACAGTTTTTTACAGTTGTTTATCAGCTCAATCGGCCGACTACTATGCATACTTCCATAAAATTATTTTTTTGCTACGTTGTAGTCAGAAGATCTATAGTAAGGTACTGTGCACCCCTGTTTAACTTTTATTTTTTACTGTACTGTATTACAATATATGAGTTTAGGCCGGCTGTAATATACGGTACATTAGTTTACATTATTTTACTTTTCATATCATAAGTTGCCAGAGAATAGTGTTTTGTATTGAGCGTATAACATTTCAAGTTGGTTTATTTTTGTGAACTTGTCCAATATTTTAAGTTACTCGTAATGAAATATAAAAAATAAATAAAGTTATGAATCTGATCAAAACGAATCATATACATGTACGCCCACTGTATTCCCTCACTCGGCGGTCCGAGCCCATGCAATTATGCTGTCTCCTGTAACTTGTATCCTCTTTTACTTGTTTCACTATCTATCATGAATCATGGAAATACTGTACAGGTGAAAATGCCATATTGATGAGCTTGATAGTTTAAGACGTATAGTTCATGTATCAATAACATAAATGTAAAATTTGGAAAAACAGAACAGGCTGAGTAGGAGCCGTTAACATTGGATTGGCCCAACTATACCTTTGATATTACTATATAAACAGTACTGTAGTATTTGTGTTTTTATTATACTGCAGTGAATGTAATTACAGGGTGTTGCCAACCAAAAACATAAAAATACAACATTTTCCAAGTACACCTGGAGGTCATGTGTTAACTTGTCGTTTTATTTGTTTTAGTGTAATGAAGACAAGATCCATTTACAAATACACAGGCTGTGATTAAAGCCTGACATCACAACTTCATAATCGTATATAATCATTATTTTAGTCATTGAGCAGACGCTTTTGTCAGAAACAACTTACAGAGACTATTTATTTAACTAGGAGAGTTACCCATTGAGACGGAGGCCTCATTACAAGAGGGTCCGGGGGAGGGGGGGAAGTGGGGCACAAACACACTTTTAACCCTAATTAAGGTAGAGGGACTTTAGGTAGGCCGGATTGTATAACCTGCTTTTTGGATTTGGCCATGACACCGGGATTAACATACCTGCTCTTACGAAGAGTGCCATGGGATCTTTAACATCCACACAATGTGGACAGGACCTCGGTTTAAAGATTGAAGTACTACTGAGCCAATTATATTTAAGTCAAACAATTACAAACAAAAACCCCAAAAACTACAATAAAAATCTAGATAAACACAATATAGAATTGTCCCCTGCTAAATGAATAACAAACTCTGTGTTGTGAATTATTCAGTCAGGAGTGGTCGGAGATTTGGTGGATAAATATAACGCCACTCTGGCAAATAGTCTTGACACTATTGCACCTTATAAAATAAAGAAACTATCTACAAAAATATTTTCTCCTTGGTTTAATGATACAACACGTATGCATAAACGTATGTGTCGCAAATTAGAACGCAGATGGGAGATCGACTGGACTTCAGATATATTATCAAAGCTGGAAAGATAGTATTTTAACATATAGAACGTCACTGTCTTTAGCTCGATCTGTTTATTTCTCCGATCTTGTTGACAAAAATCAGATGTATTTTTCAGTCAACAGCAAGATTAACAAATCCGCAATCAGAGCGCGTTACACAGAATATTCCTCCAGTAAGCTGTGAATCACTTCAATAAAAAAGTGACCGACATTAGGAATCAGTTGAGCAACTACATACTGATATAAACAATTATACAAATATTCTTGGTCCGTCTGAACCCAACCAAATCTTACAGCACTTTTGCTTGACATGTGAACAAGAGCCGGATGCCATAATTAAAAAGACTAAACCCACAACATGTGCATTAGATCCCATTCCTACTACACTTTTGAGAAAAGTATATCCAAAAATAAATAACACAGTTTTAAATATTATTAACAGCTCACTCTCATCAAGTACTGTTCCAAATTCTTTGAAGACTGCGTAGTAAAACCCCTGCTCAAGAAGCCTACCCTTGATCCCAATGTGCTTAATAATTACAGGCCTATTTCTAATCTCCCTTTTTTTGTCCAAAATGTTAGAAGAGTAGTGGCTGAACAATTAAATAGATTTTTTGCTGCACAGAATATTTCTGAGAAATTTCAGTCAGGTTTCAGGCCTTATCATAGCACCGAGACGGCACTAATTCGAGTGGTAAATGATATGTTGATGACTTCTGACATGGGCTCGCCTTCAGTACTTGTTCTACTGGATCTAAGTGCTGCTTTCAACACCATTGATCATTCTGTCATAATTAATCGCCTTGAACATTTAGTGGGATTGTCAGGTACTGTCTTGTTCTGGTTCAGATCCTATCTCTCTAATAGGTTTCAGTTTGTTAAAGTTGAGGAGGCGACCTATTTTATGTCAAAGGTTACGTGTGGGGTTCCTCAGGGTTCAATTCTTGGCCCAATTCTGTTCTCTCTATATATGTTACCTTTGGGAAATATCATTCGTAGACACAGAGTTCATTTTCATTGCTATGCTGATGACACTCAGCTTTGCCTGTCTCTCAAACAGGGTGATGTATCTGCTGCTAATATTTTGAATACCTGCCTTGCTGACATTAAACATTGGATGTTTAAAAGCTTTTTAATGTTAAACTCAGACAAAACAGAATTGATGATAATGAGACCTCAGAAGCAATACAAGAACATAGATTCATCTGATTTTCTACTCGACGGTCTCTGTACAGATTCTAGAGCAGAGATAAAAAAAACCTAGGTGTCACTTTTGATTCAGACCTCTCCTTTGAATCACACATTAAAAATGTTACAAAAATGTTCTTTTTTCATTTAAGAAACATAGCTAGACTGAGAGGTATGCTTTCCAAGCAGAATGCAGAGAGATTGGTGCATGCTTTTATATCTTCAAGGATTGATTAATGTAACAGCCTTTTTGCTGGTATTAGTAACAATGTTATATCTCGGCTGCAACTTGTACAGAATGCTGCTGCAAGAGTTTTAACTGGGAGTAAGAAACAAGATCATATCACCCCTGTGCTAGCGTCCTTGCATTTGCTTCCTGTTCGATTTAGGATTGATTTTAAGGTGCTATTATTATCCCACAAGGCTCTAAATTGCTTAGCTCCACCCTATTTAAAGGATCTTTTAAAACCATACGTTCCTAATCGTCCACTTCGATCACAGGATGCCAGGCTACTTTCCATACCAAGTATTCAGAAACAAAACTCAGGTGGTAGATGCTTGAGTTACATTGCACCGAAATTATGGAACGACTTCCCAGTACTATAAAGGAAGCTCCTTCTGCCAATGCTTTTAAATCTCATTTAAAAACACACTTGTATAGCTTAGCTTACGCAAGTTTTTAAAGTGATATTCTCTCGCTTCTGTATATGTATATAACATATAATTATATGTGTGTTTTATTGCTGATTTTATATATATATATATATATATATATATATATATATATATATATATATAAATTTCTATGTGTGTTCTATTTTCTGATTATTGATATATATATACAGACGTGCTCAAATTTGTTGGTACCCCTCCACAAAAAACGAAGAATGCACAATTTTCTCTGTAATAACTTAAAACTGACAAAAGTAATTGGCATCCGCCATTGTTTATTCCATATTTAATAGAAATCAGACTTTGCTTTTGATTTTTTATTCAACATAATATTGTAAATAAGAAAACAAATGAAAATGGCATGGACAAAAATGATGGGACCGCTAACCTAATATTTTGTTGCACAACCTTTAGAGGCAATCACTGCAATCAAACGTTTTCTGTAGCTCTCAATGAGACTTCTGCACCTGTTAACAGGTAGTTTGGCCCACTCTTCCTGAGCAAACTGCCCCAGCTGTCTCAGGTTTGATGGGTGCCTTCTCCAGACTGCAAGTTTCAGCTCTTTCCATAGATGTTCGATAGGATTCAGATCAGGACTCATAGAAGGCCACTTCAGAATAGTCCAATGTTTTGTTCTTATCCATTCTTGGGTGCTTTTAGCTGTGTGTTTTGGGTCATTATCCTGTTGGAGGACCCATGACCTGCGACTGAGACAGAGCTTTCTGACACTGGGCAGTACGTTTCGCTCCAGAATGCCTTAATAGTCTTGAGATTTCATTGTGCCCTGCACAGATTCAAGGCACCCTGTGCCAGGCGCAGCAAAGCAGCCCCAAAACATAACCGAGCCTCCTCCATGTTTCACTGTAGGTATGGTGTTCTTTTCTTTGAAAGCTTCATTTTTTCGTCTGTGAACATAGAGCTGATGTGACTTGCCAAAAAGCTCCAGTTTTGACTCATCTGTCCAAAGGACATTCTCCCAGAAGGATTGTGGCTTGTCAATATGCATTTTAGCAAATTCCAGTCTGGCTTTTTTATGTTTTTCTTTCAAAAGTGGAGTCCTCCTGGGTCTTCTTCCATGGAGCCCACTTTCGCTCAAAAAGCGACGGATGGTGCGATCAGAAACTGACGTACCTTCACCTTGGAGTTCAGCTTGTATCTCTTTGGCAGTTATCCTTGGTTCTTTTTCTACCATTCGCACTATCCTTCTGTTCACTCTGGGGTCGATTTTCCTCTTGCGGCCGCTCCCAGGGAGGTTGGCTACAGTTCCATGGACCTTAAACTTCTTAATAATATTTGCAACTGTTGTCACAGGAACATCAAGCTGCTTGGAGATGGTCTTGTAGCCTTTACCTTTACCATGCTCGTCTATTATTTTCTTTCTGATCTCCTCAGACAACTCTCTCCTTTGCTTTCTCTGGTCCATGTTCAGTGTGGTGCACACAATGGTACCAAACAGCACAGTGACTACTTTTCTCCATTTAAATAGGCTGAATGACTGATTACAAGATTGGAGACATGTGTGATACTAATTAAGGAAACTAATTAGTTTGAAATATCTCTATAATCCAATTATTTATTATCTTTTCTAAGGGGTACCAACAAATGTGTCCAGGCCATTTTAGAATATCTTTGTAGAATAAGCAATAATTAATCTCTTTTCACAGCTTCTTTGCTTTATTCTATGACATACCAAAGGCATGCAAGTATACATGATAAAATAGCTTTTAATTTCATCACTTTTCAGGAGGAATGAAGCATTATTTCAATGAGCTGTAAGGGTACCAACAAATTTGAGCACGTCTGTATATATATATATATATATATATATTTGTATGTGTTTTTTATCATGTAAAGCGCTATACAAAACTAAAGATTGATTGATTGATTGATTGATTGATATGGAGGCAGTTTGCAGTTGTTTGCTATCACACACAGCATACAGTTATGTGCTGCTTCCCATTTCCAGTCATCATTACTCACACCTGTTTTTCTCCCAATTTGTGAACTGTGGTATTGCTTGGCATGTCGAAAATTATGGGGGTCTGATCAGAAACATTTGTTAGAAACACTGAAGTAGTAAAAACATATCTTTTTAAATTCCTCAGGAAGCTAATGATGCTTCTTTGAAAATGGCTGCCTGCATGTCATGGATGATTCGAGATCGGGCAGGGACGTCTTTGTTCGCCTTTTCTCGTCAGTCAGTCACTTTGCTGTTTATGTACTCGGGTAGTCGCGTCTTTTGTTGGTGATTTTTAATACACACATCACTACTGTACTCTAATTTAAGACGCAGGATATTTTTGAGAAGCAAAATAATGGTTAAAGTGCATCTTAAAATGAAGGAATATGGTAGTTAACTGTCAAAACTGCAACTTTTGTTTACATGTATATGTCCATATAAAAATGTAAATGTTATCCGCAAACCACAAATCCATGTTAGTGCACAGGCAGTGTAGTGGTCAATTATTATTATTATTATTATTATTATTATTATTATTATTATTATTATTATTATTATTATTTATTTTTTTCTTAAGGTCCATGCCACATTACTCATGGTTGAAGGACTCAAGATGGCAGAGAACCAAGAGATGGCTGAGAAAATGGATGGGCAGAAACCCTTGGATCCTTCCCCACTCTTGGAATATGGTAATTAAATCAGGAAGTACTTCACTATATACTGCTGAATATCACATTATGGGGACTCTCTCTACCTTTGGGAGACATATAACATGCCCCTACAAAGTGATTTCATGTGTTTCACATCTACTGTTACCGTGCATGTGATTCTCTTCTTTCAGAAACTTCGGAACAAGAGTCTTATTCAGACAGGGGCCAGCTAGGTGGGAGACTTCAAGGGGTGGCTGAGATAGAGAATCCCCTCAATGGGATCGGGACTAAAGTAACAAGAGGTATGTTCACAACTGAAGGAGGACAGGAAGGGCCTCACAATGATGGACAACCAGAAGACATTCAGAACAAGGGACAGCTGGATTGGCTTGAAAGTTGCTGCCTAAACAACCCAGGTAGATACAGTTTGAGGCATTTACTTGTGTGTTCATCTCTAATGCAGACAAAAGCCACCAAATGTACATTGCTGTGCAAAAGTCTTAGACACATTCTCGAGTTACAATATCTCAAAATAAACTATACTTGAGCAGCTAATATGAAGTGTTGTAGTAGCTAACCCATCACATTTATCCAGCTCTTTCCATAGATGTTTGATAGGATTCAGATCAGGACTCATAGAAGGCCACTTCAGAATAGTCCAATGTTTTGTTCTTATCTATTCTTGGGTGCTTTTAGCTGTGTGTTTTGGGTCATTATCCTGTTGGAGGACCCATGACCTGCGACTGAGACAGAGCTTTCTGACACTGGGCAGTATGTTTCGCTCCAGAATGCCTTGATAGTCTTGAGATTTCATTGTGCCCTGCACAGATTCAAGGCACCCTGTGCCAGGCGCAGCAAAGCAGCCCCAAAACATAACCGAGCCTCCTCCATGTTTCACTGTAGGTATGGTTCTCAACGGGGGGGGGGGGGGGATGTATTTTTATTTGATATAAAATGTATACATGACATGGTAGTATTAAATCAGGTTGATTCTATGGTAGTATAACCCGCCCCCCCCCCCCCTCCAGAAAAAAGAAATAAAATTGTGCAAAATGTCTAAGACTTTTTCACAGCAGTGTATATCTCCACAAGTCACTCCATTAATTATCAGTCTCGGAGCCTGTCGCTACTGGAGAGAAATATTGTTTTTGATAAGTCTCTACCTTTGGGAGACATATAATATGTCCCCACAAGGTGATTTCATGTTAAATCAGAAAGGGCGCTACAATATACTGTTGAATGTCACATTATGGGGACTGTCTCCCAAAGGTCTATGTCCACGTCAGCCAGTTAATATTTTCAGTGTTGGGTGGCATCTTGATATGACATTTAAATGGCTTTTCTTTAAGCATCCACGTGAGGGAAGCTTGTATGTTTTTTGTAAATCTGCAGACATTACCAGCCTCATCACACCTATAACTGCTTTGATCTTCTGAACTGATCGCAATGTTGAATTTATATTCTCTGCATTGTGGAAACTCCTCTAGAAAAATCTAACTACTGGTCACGTTGATCTGTGACCTAAGATGGCTGCCAAATTGCGGTCATGCGACGTTCGTTTCTGGAAAATAAAGACCAAACGCTTTGAGATATTGGCTTCATATTCTTCTATTTTTTATGTGTGCTTTATTTTGTTTCTTAATAAATAATTCAGTACTTTGCCAAGACATGAGTTGCATCACAGGCTGATAAGTTATAAAAGTAGTGATATTTGAATTGAACCCTTTTAGGACGAAGCGTTTTTTAGTGGGATGGTCCCCCAAGACTAAGGTTTTTTTTTTTTGGCTGTTCTTTATTCTCTTCCTATAAAAAAAATCACTTTTTTTTTTTTTACTGTGAGAATTCATTTCTTTTGATTTGCATTTTAAGTCCTTGTGATCTAAAATGCAATGTCAAGCACAGCATCCCATGTCAAGCACAGAATCCTTCATTTTTCCAATGCTTAATGATAAGGTAAGGTTTCTTATTTGTTCATTAGAAATTAAGAACCATTACCAATGATAGTTGACACATGCTTTGCGATATCTTCAAATTTGGTACACTACTGTATTATAACATTCTGTTGGACAAGGGTCATTATCTGTGTCATTATTATTATTTCTTAGCAGACGCCCTTATCCAGGGCGACTTACAGTCGTAAACAAAAATACATTTCAAGAATCACAGTACAAGTATTAATACAATTAAGAGCAAGATAAAATACAATTATTTCGGAACCTTTACTAACATCTCAGAATCCACAAGATAATAGTGCCTAATTTTTCTCCTCACTGTGAGACAGAGCTTGCACCACCACCTTGCGCTTGTTTGAAAAATATATACAGCTCTGGAAAAAATTAAGAGACCACTGCAAAATTATCAGTTTCTCTGGTTTTACTATTTATAGGTATGTGTTTGGGTAAAATGAACATTTTTGTTTTATTCTATAAACTACTGACAACATTTCTCCCAAATTCCAAATAAAAATATTGTCATTTAGAGCATTTATTTGCAGAAAATGACAACTGGTCAAAATAACAAAAAAGATGCAGTGTTGTCAGACCTCGAATAATGCAAAGAAAATAAGTTCATATTCATTTTTAAAACACCACAATACTAATGTTTTAACTTAGGAAGAGTTCAGAAATCAATATTTGGTGGAATAACCCTGATTTTCAAGCATAGCTTTCATGCGTCTTGGCATGCTCTCCACCAGTCTTTCACGTTGATGTTGGGTGACTTTATGCCACTCCTGGCGCAAAAATTCAAGCAGCTCGGCTTTGTTTGATGGCTTGTGACCATCCATCTTCCTCTTGATCACATTCCAGAGGTTTTCAATGGGGTTCAGGTCTGGAGATTGGGCTGGCCATGACAGGGTCTTGATCTGGTGGTCCTCCATCCACACCTTGATTGACCTGGCTGTGTGGCATGGAGCATTGTCCTGCTGGAAAAACCAATCCTCAGAGTTGGGGAACATTGTCAGAGCAGAAGGAAGCAAGTTTTCTTCCAGGACAACCTTGTACTTGGCTTGCTTCATGCCAAAGCTACCCGATTCCAGCCTTGCTGAAGCACCCCCAGATCATCACCGATCCTCCACCACATTTCACAGTGGGTGCGAGACACTGTGGCTTGTAGGCCTCTCCAGGTCTCCGTCTAACCATTAGACGACCAGGTGTTGGGCAAAGCTGAAAATTGGACTCATCTGGGGGTGCTTCAGCAAGGCTGGAATCGGGCAGATTTGTCTTTGTGAAGGACGCATGAATCAAGCCAAGTACAAGGTTGTCCTGGAAGAAAACTTGCTTCCTTCTGCTCTGACAATGTTCCCCAACTCTGAGGATTGGTTTTTCCAGCAGGACAATGCTCCATGCCACACAGCCAGGTCAATTAAGGGGACAGTGGAAAAGAAAATCCAAAAGGTGTTGTTAGCGGACGATTGTTACAGTACAGGGATGGTGGTGGTGAAAAACTGAAATTTCCGGTCAGTATGAAAGAGATACTGTTGTGCATATGCATTTATAAGGCATTTCGGGCACTTAAGATGCAATGCGACAAGCGAAACTGTGCAGTGATGCGTCAAAATGAATAGAACCTATACTTTTGATAAGTATCTTTCACACGACAAGCTACGCAGGAACGGTACCAGGGCAGCACTGGACTGACGAGAAATAAATAGGATTGAATCCGATTTTTTGCGATTTGACGCACGTCAACTAGGGCATTGAGCAATCGGAGAACAGCTTCAATGCACGTGGTCCAGCAGGGTGAAGCAGTTTCCAAAATGACGGAGGAAAAATACTTGTCGTTGAAAAACTACCCAGAGCTTTATGACAAAGGCCATCACAATTATAAAGATACAGATTTGAAAGGGAATATATGGGAGTCCATTTCGAAAGAACTGGATAAGCCTGGTATGTGTGATTTATTGCCATATGTGTTGAAATACCATCAGAGAAGACACTCATAATTTCCACATCATGTTGATAAGTAGTACCAGTCTTGATCATAGTTCTGTCAATAGCAATTTTGAACAGTTGTATAGATCTGGCAATTTTCAAACCTATCGCTGCTGGTTTGTGTGGTCATGTCGCTGCGAAAGGTCTCGTCGGGAGTCGTTGCCAATTAAAAAATCACTTTGTGTCTGGTGTGTGGAGACCTTTACTCATCCACTTTTTAATATGTCTTATGTAGACATTGATTTAATTTATATGTCAATTATAAAACCATGGCAGCCACTAAGCCAAGTCAGTTTTCCCCATTTACTATTTTTTTTTAATTTTTTTTATTTAACAATAAAACAAACTGGTGATTTTATTGTTTTAAATGAATCCCAACTTTGGTGTTTGTGAAATAGACACAGATTCCAGGTGCAGGGAAAATGGTAGAAATAATATAATATCCCCTGTCAGATTTTGTTTTAAAACAACCCCCAATACATGTACTTGAACCAAATTTATTTTTCATACATTTATATATAAAAAATATTAACTTCATAAATTAATTTAATGTATAGAGTTATATGATGAAAATGCAGATTAAAGTATTGTTTTTTCTATATGGTCTCATTGTTCCGGGGATTGCTAAGCATACTAATGAAATCAAGTTATATAGCCCACTATTGTGTGCAAGTGGATCTTTCAAACTGGAGGACACAGAGATTGCTACATCAATCAATCTTGCTACAGTCCGCCACTGATGAAGTAACTTCATAATTGTATTTGTTATCTTGTGCAGGATGAAAGTATACAAGATGGGCCAAAGTAGATGAAGACCAAGTGCTTATCTATTTCAAGCCTTACAAGGTGAAAGCAGAAAACAAATGCCAGGTGAGATTGTAATGATTGTAATGGTGCCATACATATATTGAATATTTAGTTTTCTTATACATTCTGTCTGAGTCCGTTCAAAGTAAACACTCCCCGCCCCCAATAGCATAATCCTTTGGCATTTTACTATATTTTTAGTTTCTTTATTGGGGGTGGGGTGTTTGGGTATCCATATGAATTTTCCTGACAATTGGATAAGTTTGACGTAGGTGTGACATAGGGTCAGATGTAGAGGTGGGATGCTAAGAAATTCTCATGGTATGATAACTATCAGAAAAAATACCACGATTATCATATAATTATATTGCAGTGTAATTTTTTATATAAAATATTCAACTGGTTTTCAAATATGCAGATTAACACAAATCCACACACCTGTACTTTATTGGGTACCAGTATCTTTGCCTTCAGTCAGATTTATCAAGGTATTTGCATCAAAATGGGATTTACATCCTTTTTTTGTGAAGAAAACAATGTGTTAATATTGCTAGTAACAAACAATAATTTAGGCATACAGTACTTTTGAGTCTTTTAAAAGCCCTTTCACAAATGGTCGTTTGGTGCATGCTGAAGTACGGTTCAGTTCATTTGCAGGCATAAATGAAACATCCAAAACAAACTGATTCACCCCAGAATTTGCACCAAACCAATCGGCCTGAGACTACTTGTAAATACACAGATATACTGTATATGGTGCAAACTGTATTTGTGTAAAGACCATCATAAATATGCCCTGTTTCTTACATGCGGCTACTTTTTTATGTAAAGCAAACACCTTTGTATAATGGAACAGTCCAGGGATTATGGCTAGTCTGTAAATGTTATTGTGTTTTTGTTTGTTGTTTTTTTTTTTTTTATATAAAATGTTAATTATTGTATCATTTAACAACTGGAATAATGGCTGGTTCAGTGTGTACTACCAGGGAATAATACCATAGAGAGGTTTTGGGGAGAGAGTTTTGGGGACAGGAACCATTCAGATGGTATTACCCCTGGTAATACACACTAAACCAGCTATTGTTTATTGTAATATATGGATTTGAGTCTGAACAATATGTGTCTTCCCTTTCGGGTCTGCGTGGTGGATAGACTGAAATGCCAGCTCTGCACAAGCCACACTTTGAGCTCAAGCTGATGTGTTGAAGTGATAATACCATCGTTCAGAGCCCAGCGAAAATATTACCATTTGGGTATTACAAGATTTTTTTTTCTATGACGCACAGTAGTATTCTTTAGGTCTATCCATGTATTTCAATAGATTAACCTATATTAATATAAAAACATAAGAACATAAGAAAGTTTACAAACGAGAGGAGGCCATTCAGCCCATCTTGCTCGTTTGATTGTTAGTAGCTTATTGATCACAAAATCTCATCAAGCAGCTTCTTAAAGGATCCCAGGGTGTCAGCTTCAACAACATTACTGGGGAGTTGGTTCCAGACCCTCACAATTCTCTGTGTAAAAAAGTGCCTCCTATTTTCTGTTCTGAATGCCCCTTTATCTAATCTCCATGTGTGACCCCTGGTCCTTGTTTCTTTTTTCAGGTCAAAAAAGTCCCCTGGGTCGACATTGTCTATATCTTTTAGGATTTTGAATGTTTGAATCAGATCGCCGCGTAGTCTTCTTTGTTCAAGACTGAATAGATTCAATTCTTTTAGCCTGTCTGCATACGACATGCCTTTTAAACCCAGGATAATTCTGGTTGCTATTCTTTGTACTCTTTCTAGAGCAGCAATATCCTTTTTGTAACGAGGTGACCAGAACTGAACACAATATTCTAGGTGAGGTCTTACTAATGCATTGTAAAGTTTTAACATTACTACCCTTGATTTAAATTCAACACTTCTCACAATATATCCGAGCATCTTGTTGGCCTTTTTTATAGCTTTCTGAGTCAACATAAACTCCTAGGTCTTTTTCATAGTTCCCTTCTTCAATTTCAGTATCTCCCATATGATATTTATAATGCACATTTTTATTGCCTGCATGCAAAACTTTACACTTTTTTCTATTAAATGTCATTTGCCATGTGTCTGCCCAGTTCTGAATGCTGTCTAGATCATTTTGAATGACCTTTGCTGCTGCAACATTGTTTGCCACTCCTCCTATTTTTGTGTCGTCTGCAAATTTAACACGTTTGCTTACTATACCAGAATCTAAATCATTAATGTAGATTAGGAATAGCAGAGGGCCTAATACTGATCCCTGTGGTACACCACTGGTTACCTCACTCCATTTTGTATTATAGGTAAAAAAGAGATGGAGGATTTTTTGTTCCAGCACTCAAATATAAGGCATGATTGGACAACTGTCAAAGTGAAGATATTCAACGAGAAGAGCAAGATACAAAAGCTTTCACAGAGACGTCTGGCCAACCTCCAGGAGTGACACTGGGAATAATTACTCTCATTATTTCATGATGTTTGTAATTAAACCTTATAACTGTAATTGTAATCGTGACTGCAATGGTGCTAAAATACAATAATGTGGATGGATATTGAATTGAGTCTACTAAAGGCTGTCATTCATACCTGAATTCATTGTATGAGGGACGTTCTAAATGTTTTTAAAACACATACACTAATGGGAACCACTAATTTTCAGCTTAGCCACCGCCTTTAAGAATGCACTTTTCATATAGTTTTTTTTCTGTGAAGTTTTTGCTCGATTTGTATAATTTTGCGCACGACTACTGGCCACGATTGCCTCAGGTGGATACACTAAGAACTTAAGCCTTTATATACCTGAAATATGTCATTAGCATTTCTGATTGGATTACCTTAACCCTTTGCGGTCCTATGTCGGACCTGGTCTGACATCGCAATTTTCCCTTTCCGGTCCAATGTCGGACCCTGTCCGACATCATCAAAAAGACACAAAAAACAGGTCTCTAGTCTTTTTTCTCCGGAAAAAGCCGAGAAAACTATTCAATGGCCGAGTGAGACCGATAGGAGCCGAGAGAAGCCGGAAAAAAAAAAAATAGTGGGTGTATCTCATGAATACTGATAGACCCGACACTACATAGATAACACGGACATACACAAACAAGATAGCTGCTTCCGCATCCAGCGCTCAGAGAATATCACAGACATTTGCAGAGCTTTTTGAGATGTTATAGTAATAAAATAATGACTTGGATCGCATTACTGAGGTGTTTGCTGGAGATGCAGTACTGAGTGTCCTGTTGTTTTGAAGTGTCTTTTAAACCTGTTTTACTGTGAAAAAAAATACTTTTAAACAGCGCGTCTAAAATAAACTGCGTGTGTGAAAATAAATTGGACCTGACACGCACTTAATAAATGAACTGCAAAGGGTTAATATTTCACACAGCTACTATATTTCCAGTAACAAACATTAACTGATTTGGAGACTCCTGGTGACATGAAGTTGTAAATGCACACCATTTATTTATATATCATTTTTCATTTTCGTTTTACATTTTAATTAACATAAGTAAGATAAGTTAAATGTTTTAAACTCACCGATATCACCAAGATGTGGCTGGATCGGTCTAAGAAAACAGTTTGGTATGGTGGGCAATCGTTTTCTCGTTTCTTTTCTTTCCTGTTGGTTTGTCCTCTGCAGAGTGGGTGTCCCTCTTTAATCCTTTAAACTCTGCATATTTCTCAGCTTGGAAAGTGTCAATGTTGGGGCCGTTAATTGAAACAAACAGCATGCTGTTCAGTGTGCTTACATGCATTCGGCTTCTCTGGTCGGTCAGAATAAGGTTCATCACACTAAAGCCACGTTCACATTCAGCAGTGGACCACAGGAATTACACCTACTGTGGTTACCAGTTTGTTCAGGTTATCCCCCATGCGCTGAGTATCTTTGTGCTCTCTGAATTCCTTTATAGTTAGAGGTCGTGAAACGTTGAATTTTAAAGTTTTGCACAGATTCATAACTTTATCGTCCCCAAACAAAATTCTTGCATCCTCTTCTACAGGCCATGATGTGGGGTTGAGTACGGCTGCCTCCTCCAGGACCCCTTTATCATCAAATCTTCTTTCGATGTTGCCAAATAAAGCTTGTATGAACTGCGTGCGGAAACCTCTGTATTTCATTTGTTGAGCGTCAGATGGCTGTGTGATTGGAACCCCTTTAAATGCACCGGCTCTTGAGAACTCGTTGTTCATTGTGCTGGTATTTATTCAATCTCTGTCCTTCATAGCACGTAGAGCTTTTAATGCAACATCAATCTCCGGCTTGACAGTGATGACAGTGGAATTCCTATTTTGAAGAAACAGGGATAGCGCTTTTAGCGTCTCGAGTGCATCTTTCATTGTTGCTACTTCCATTACAAACAGCCAGTTTGTCATCTTCCCCAGTAGACCACCACATTCTGCTTTGTCCTGTGAAGAACGTGAGATGTCTGTTGAACCATTTCTAAAAAATGTAACAAGGGCAGGGTAACTTTCCCATAAAGCAGTCACCGATGTGCAGGAAGATGACGGCCAACGGACGTCAGAAACTCGACCAACCTTGTGTATATGTACACAGAGCTCAGCAGCCACAGCTTCAAGTTGCCTCTGGTTCTTGGGACTTAGTGAAAAAAATGAATACAGTGAATCGATTAATAGCTGAAAATGACTTGCTTCCTTTACTGTTCGAACAGCGTCGTGAACAGCAAGCTCCAGTTTGTGGTTCATGCAGTGAATCTCGATTAGATTGTTGTTGATCTGTTCTCGCAGAATTGATGCTGTCCCTTTGTATTTCCCCAGCAACGATGCTGCTCCATCAGTTGCAAAACCCAGCAGACGCTCTCGAAGTATGTCTGCAGTGATGCCATACTGATTGAGGCTGGAAAGCAACTCATCTGCAATGCCAGCACCTGTCCCCGACTTTAGCGGCACAATGTTAAAAAAATAGTTGCCTAAAATAATATAATTGTATGTAAAAATAATGTGATATGTTGTAACAATTGTAAGTTGCCCTGGATAAGGGTGTCTGCTAAGAAATAAATAATAATAATAATAATCAATTACATACTTTGCAAGTTGTGCAGCCATTTTGTCTGCTACAAACGAGAGCATATTACAACCTGCATGGTCGGAATGCAGCATGTTCCCAGTATCCAATCCATTAAGCTGCTGTAGCTGCAAAATGTTTGGATGCATCTTAAACGTTTTCTTTACAAATCATGTAGGCTGTTATCATTATGCTCGTCGTTTTTTCCGATCACTGCAGTGCTGTTTTCAGCAGCTTTCTCTATGGCCTGCTTTTGTCTGGCTTGCGCTATGTGTTCACATTTCATATGAGACTTGCATTTACCGTGTTCACTTATTTTGTCATTTAGTTTTTTGGCTGATGTTGCAGTTGTGCCATTCATAAAGGCCTGGTCAATTCCAGGTTGTTCTTTTATATGGGTTCCCAGATCACGAATTGCTGAACAAACCGAGCAAATGACTGAACCGCTGGGATTAGCCTTTAGCCAAGCGCGATTAGCCTTCCATTTTTTGAAGCGAGCCTGCCCTACACAGCCGCCGATATTAATTGCCTGCTCTTCTGAGGCCCCTATGCTCTCCTGTGTGTCAGTACACATAGGGTACATACCTGCATCGTCACCTTTGATAGCTTTATTTCTGCCGCTGCAGAAATAAAGCTGTCTAGAGGATGAGATGTTCAATTTGAGCCCAGTTTTGGCTGTTTTGGTGATTTTTTGTATTTTTCATTCATTAGTAGTAAACTGGCAGTTATAGAAAAATAGCTGAATATGTCAATGGTTTCCTCCCAGTTTCTCAATATCTCCACATTTCTTAGCCACATAGTCAGGTTTAATGTAAACTAGAAGTTGTGATCTTCAATTTAAACCCACTTTTGCCTGTTTGGGGGATTTCTTTCATTATTAGTAAACTGGCAGTTATATACCATTCTGTTCAATACAGTTGATTTGACTGCACAGCAAAAACCAGCTAGCTTTGAGGCTGCATACCTCCATAAATAGGAAAGTTCCACACATATTGCAAAAATGCTCTAGTCCACAGTGATCAGACCTACAATTTGAGACCATTTGGTGATAAAATGCAGCTTTGTGTCAATTTTAAACCACCCCAGACGTTTCTGTGCAATACTGTTTGTCATTTGTTCAAAGGCGTACAAATAAACACCTGTATTTGTTGACAGAGATGCTGTGTCAGTGTATAAACACCTGTATTTGTTGACAGAGATGCTGTGTCAGTGTATAAACACCTGTATTTGTTGACAGAGATGCTGTGTCAGTGTATAAACACCTGTATTTGTTGACAGAGATGCTGTGTCAGTGTATAAACACCTGTATTTGTTGACAGAGATGCTGTGTCAGTGTATAAACACCTGTATTTGTTGACAGAGATGCTGTGTCAGTGTATAAACACCTGTATTTGTTGACAGAGATGCTGTGTCAGTGTATAAACACCTGTATTTGTTGACAGAGATGCTGTGTCAGTGTATAAACACCTGTATTTGTTGACAGAGATGCTGTGTCAGTGTATAAAGGCCTGATCTCATTTACACAGGGGCTGTGTCAGTGTATAAACACCTGTACTTGTTGACAGAGACCGACTTTATACCTTAGAAGAAGGTAAAGCTTTTTTTGTAGCTCTGGTCATTTACTTCGATTCTGGCTGTGGTCATATAACTCAATTCTGAATCTGTTCATGTAATTAAACCTTATAACTGTAATTGTAATCGTGACTGCAATGGTGCTAAAATACAATAATGTGGATGGATATTGAATTGAGTCTACTAAAGGCTGTCATTCATACCTGAATTCATTGTATGAGGGACGTTCTAAATGTTTTTAAAACACATACACTAATGGGAACCACTAATTTTCAGCTTAGCCACCGCCTTTAAGAATGCACTTTTCATATAGTTTTTTTTCTGTGAAGTTTTTGCTCGATTTGTATAATTTTGCGCACGACTACTGGCCACGATTGCCTCAGGTGGATACACTAAGAACTTAAGCCTTTATATACCTGAAATATGTCATTAGCATTTCTGATTGGATTACCTTAACCCTTTGCGGTCCTATGTCGGACCTGGTCTGACATCGCAATTTTCCCTTTCCGGTCCAATGTCGGACCCTGTCCGACATCATCAAAAAGACACAAAAAACAGGTCTCTAGTCTTTTTTCTCCGGAAAAAGCCGAGAAAACTATTCAATGGCCGAGTGAGACCGATAGGAGCCGAGAGAAGCCGGAAAAAAAAAAAATAGTGGGTGTATCTCATGAATACTGATAGACCCGACACTACATAGATAACACGGACATACACAAACAAGATAGCTGCTTCCGCATCCAGCGCTCAGAGAATATCACAGACATTTGCAGAGCTTTTTGAGATGTTATAGTAATAAAATAATGACTTGGATCGCATTACTGAGGTGTTTGCTGGAGATGCAGTACTGAGTGTCCTGTTGTTTTGAAGTGTCTTTTAAACCTGTTTTACTGTGAAAAAAAATACTTTTAAACAGCGCGTCTAAAATAAACTGCGTGTGTGAAAATAAATTGGACCTGACACGCACTTAATAAATGAACTGCAAAGGGTTAATATTTCACACAGCTACTATATTTCCAGTAACAAACATTAACTGATTTGGAGACTCCTGGTGACATGAAGTTGTAAATGCACACCATTTATTTATATATCATTTTTCATTTTCGTTTTACATTTTAATTAACATAAGTAAGATAAGTTAAATGTTTTAAACTCACCGATATCACCAAGATGTGGCTGGATCGGTCTAAGAAAACAGTTTGGTATGGTGGGCAATCGTTTTCTCGTTTCTTTTCTTTCCTGTTGGTTTGTCCTCTGCAGAGTGGGTGTCCCTCTTTAATCCTTTAAACTCTGCATATTTCTCAGCTTGGAAAGTGTCAATGTTGGGGCCGTTAATTGAAACAAACAGCATGCTGTTCAGTGTGCTTACATGCATTCGGCTTCTCTGGTCGGTCAGAATAAGGTTCATCACACTAAAGCCACGTTCACATTCAGCAGTGGACCACAGGAATTACACCTACTGTGGTTACCAGTTTGTTCAGGTTATCCCCCATGCGCTGAGTATCTTTGTGCTCTCTGAATTCCTTTATAGTTAGAGGTCGTGAAACGTTGAATTTTAAAGTTTTGCACAGATTCATAACTTTATCGTCCCCAAACAAAATTCTTGCATCCTCTTCTACAGGCCATGATGTGGGGTTGAGTACGGCTGCCTCCTCCAGGACCCCTTTATCATCAAATCTTCTTTCGATGTTGCCAAATAAAGCTTGTATGAACTGCGTGCGGAAACCTCTGTATTTCATTTGTTGAGCGTCAGATGGCTGTGTGATTGGAACCCCTTTAAATGCACCGGCTCTTGAGAACTCGTTGTTCATTGTGCTGGTATTTATTCAATCTCTGTCCTTCATAGCACGTAGAGCTTTTAATGCAACATCAATCTCCGGCTTGACAGTGATGACAGTGGAATTCCTATTTTGAAGAAACAGGGATAGCGCTTTTAGCGTCTCGAGTGCATCTTTCATTGTTGCTACTTCCATTACAAACAGCCAGTTTGTCATCTTCCCCAGTAGACCACCACATTCTGCTTTGTCCTGTGAAGAACGTGAGATGTCTGTTGAACCATTTCTAAAAAATGTAACAAGGGCAGGGTAACTTTCCCATAAAGCAGTCACCGATGTGCAGGAAGATGACGGCCAACGGACGTCAGAAACTCGACCAACCTTGTGTATATGTACACAGAGCTCAGCAGCCACAGCTTCAAGTTGCCTCTGGTTCTTGGGACTTAGTGAAAAAAATGAATACAGTGAATCGATTAATAGCTGAAAATGACTTGCTTCCTTTACTGTTCGAACAGCGTCGTGAACAGCAAGCTCCAGTTTGTGGTTCATGCAGTGAATCTCGATTAGATTGTTGTTGATCTGTTCTCGCAGAATTGATGCTGTCCCTTTGTATTTCCCCAGCAACGATGCTGCTCCATCAGTTGCAAAACCCAGCAGACGCTCTCGAAGTATGTCTGCAGTGATGCCATACTGATTGAGGCTGGAAAGCAACTCATCTGCAATGCCAGCACCTGTCCCCGACTTTAGCGGCACAATGTTAAAAAAATAGTTGCCTAAAATAATATAATTGTATGTAAAAATAATGTGATATGTTGTAACAATTGTAAGTTGCCCTGGATAAGGGTGTCTGCTAAGAAATAAATAATAATAATAATAATCAATTACATACTTTGCAAGTTGTGCAGCCATTTTGTCTGCTACAAACGAGAGCATATTACAACCTGCATGGTCGGAATGCAGCATGTTCCCAGTATCCAATCCATTAAGCTGCTGTAGCTGCAAAATGTTTGGATGCATCTTAAACGTTTTCTTTACAAATCATGTAGGCTGTTATCATTATGCTCGTCGTTTTTTCCGATCACTGCAGTGCTGTTTTCAGCAGCTTTCTCTATGGCCTGCTTTTGTCTGGCTTGCGCTATGTGTTCACATTTCATATGAGACTTGCATTTACCGTGTTCACTTATTTTGTCATTTAGTTTTTTGGCTGATGTTGCAGTTGTGCCATTCATAAAGGCCTGGTCAATTCCAGGTTGTTCTTTTATATGGGTTCCCAGATCACGAATTGCTGAACAAACCGAGCAAATGACTGAACCGCTGGGATTAGCCTTTAGCCAAGCGCGATTAGCCTTCCATTTTTTGAAGCGAGCCTGCCCTACACAGCCGCCGATATTAATTGCCTGCTCTTCTGAGGCCCCTATGCTCTCCTGTGTGTCAGTACACATAGGGTACATACCTGCATCGTCACCTTTGATAGCTTTATTTCTGCCGCTGCAGAAATAAAGCTGTCTAGAGGATGAGATGTTCAATTTGAGCCCAGTTTTGGCTGTTTTGGTGATTTTTTGTATTTTTCATTCATTAGTAGTAAACTGGCAGTTATAGAAAAATAGCTGAATATGTCAATGGTTTCCTCCCAGTTTCTCAATATCTCCACATTTCTTAGCCACATAGTCAGGTTTAATGTAAACTAGAAGTTGTGATCTTCAATTTAAACCCACTTTTGCCTGTTTGGGGGATTTCTTTCATTATTGGTAAACTGGCAGTTATATACCATTCTGTTCAATACAGTTGATTTGACTGCACAGCAAAAACCAGCTAGCTTTGAGGCTGCATACCTCCATAAATAGGAAAGTTCCACACATATTGCAAAAATGCTCTAGTCCACAGTGATCAGACCTACAATTTGAGACCATTTGGTGATAAAATGCAGCTTTGTGTCAATTTTAAACCACCCCAGACGTTTCTGTGCAATACTGTTTGTCAT